>NW_021319225.1:176533-244773 GCF_001605985.2 Dendrobium catenatum
ATTCTTGTGAGAAGATCTGTAAAGGAGATCCGGTTCTCTGCCAACACTTTGAGAGTGTGAATAGCCGAAGGGTTCGCTACCTACACTAGGAGAGTGTGAATAGCCGAAGGGTTCGCTGCCTACACTAGGAGAGTGTGAATAGCCGAAGGGTTCTCTGCCCACACTTGGAGAATGTGAAAGGACGAACGGTTCTCTGCCAACACTGGGGATTGTGTAAAAGGACAGACGGTTCTCTACCAACACTGGGGATTGTGTAAAGGGATGACGGTTCTCTGCCAACAGTGGTGATTGTGTAAAAGGACGACGGTTCTCTGCCGCACCGGGGAGTGGTGAAACGAGTGTGTTGTAAAGGCTTCTCCGCCTTGCTGTGGGTGCAAAAAGAGAGTCACTATTGGTATTAGTGCAATACTCAGAGGGTGCCTCTAGGGAGTGGATGTAGGTCTGGTTTTTGACCGAACCATTATAAATCTGGTGTCATTTACTTTACTATTTTTACGTTTCCGCATTTTAATTCTTATTCTTAAAAATTCTGTGGTTGAAAAACTTTTTTCTACAAAACTTAAAAGAAACAATTTTTTTTTTCGGTTCAACATAATTTTAAAAGAGGACTTAAATTTTTAAACTATCAATTTACCCCCCCTCTTGGTAGCCTTTGGGACATTAACTTAGGCTTAACAACCTAATTACTAGACTCAACAAAAAAGACCTCTATCTAGCGGTGCAGGATGGAAGGACCGTAGTAGGTAATAGTGGTAGGATGGTCTATAGTCGGTAGGTGATAGGGTTGGAAATACCTTTGTCTAATGGTGGAGATCGAAAAGACTGTAGTATGTGACATGGCCAAAAGGACCGTAGTCGATAGGATACATTGGTCAAGAAGAATGTTCTCTAGCGGTGGTGGTTGGAAGGACCATAGTAGATGATAGAGGTTACAAGGACCAGAGTTGAAAGGTGATAGGGGTTAAAAAGACCATTAGTATAAGGCGGTATTTGGGTGAAACACCTATGTTAGGTGGTGGTCCGATGGAACTTTGGGCATCATGTGGTGGTCCATTGGAACACCACCTGACACTAGGTGGTGGTCCATTGGAACACCAACTAACATTAGGTGGTGGTCTTGTGGATCTTTATCCGTCAGGTGGTAGTACGGTAGAACTCTGATATTAGTTGGTGTTTCGATGGAAGTTCAAGCATCAAGTGGTGGTTTGGTGGAGCTCTCAGCATCAGGTAGTGGTCTGATGGAAAACTAGAGTTAGGTTGGGGTCCGACATAACTCCGGGCATCAAGTGGTGGCTTAGTGGAACACTAAGAGTCAAGTGGTGTCTTGGTGGAACTCCTGGCATCAAGTGGTGCTCTGATAGAAATCCAACATCAGGTGGTGGTTTGGAAGAACTCCAGGCTTCTGGTTGTGTCCTGATGAAACTCTGAGCATTAGGTAGTGGCCCGATGGAACTTCGGACATTAGGTGGTGGTCCAACAAAAGTTCAGTGTCAGGTGGTGGTCTATAAAAACTTCATGTGTTAGGTGGTGGAACGACAAAACTCCAAGGTTTAGGTGGTGGCCCGATGAAATTTAGGGTATTAGGTGGTGGTCTAGCAAAACATCAATGTTAAGTGCTGGTATGGCAGAACTTCTAGCATTAGGTGGTGGCCCAGTGGAACTTGAGTCTTGTGATGGTCCGATGAAACATTTGCTTCAGGTGGTGGTCCAATTGAACATCGGGTATCAGGTTGTGGTTCGACATAATATTGACATCAGATATTGGCTGATGGGACTCCGATCATCAAGTGCTGAACCTGTTGAACTTCGGGAATTGGTGTTGGCTCGATTAGACTCCAGGCATCAGGTGGAACTACATGCATCATTTCAGTGGCCCATGGAATTGCAGTTGTCAGGTGGTAGTTTGATAGAATTCTAGGCATCAGGTGGGGGTATTGAAAAACTCCGAGCAGTGGTCAAGGAAAATCAAGGAGGCAAGATCAATCTCCGATCTCTCTCTTGCTCTCTTATTTATGGGCCCCCTTTCAATAGGATGGAGGGGTTTAATTATAGATTACCTAGAGTGGCATGGCACATAAATAGGATGAAGATTAAGGGTAAATGGAGAGTGGTTTGGATTTTGGGCCAATGTTGAATCCCTTGATTGTGGACCGTTTATTTGACAATTAAAGATCTTAGTGATGTCAAAATTCTATGATTTTAGGCTCACTGTATTTGTCTCATCGAGCTGGTCAATTCAACTTTAAGCATGTGACATTTGAAAATTGTTTGGTAATCTAATTGAGGCTTTAACTTTCTAATGGTGCTTTGGGTACTTGATTTTGACTCAATTAAGCTAAGATTGAGTCGAATATGGTGTCATTGGATATGTATTCCCAAGATTTTTAGCTTTACTATAAGTTTACTAAAATTAGAGATTAGATGATCCAAAATTTAATATTTGAATATTTTACCTTAATTTTTCCTTGAGATTCGTGCCTGATCATGATAATTTTTTGATGATATATCATTTGCCCACTTTTTTTGGATGTCGAGGCCTACAGAGTTTCAAAATATATGTTATAACTTTTGGGGAATAGTTTTTGCAACTTCAAATTTTAAAATAATATTTTCTTTGGTTTAGATGTCAAAGAGCACTTTAAAAGTGGTTAAATTAGTCTAAAATGTTGAAAACATGGTACTTGGACTTAAAATTTTTTTGAATTGGTCTTTCCTTGCCAAAAATCAAACATTAACATAAAATTGGCCAACTTGCTCTACTAGCTTACCCATCATATCTGGAAGGTGGGAGTTGTGGGACATTAGTGAAGTAATGGGAAGGTGGGAGTTATAGGCCATTAGGAGAGTACTGGGAAGGTGCAATTAGTGAAGTAATGTGAAGGTGGGAGTTATTGGCCTTTATTAGAGTAGTGGGAACGTGCCATTATTAGAGTAGTGGAAAGGTAGCAGTTATGGGCCCTTAATGGAGTAATAGGATGGTGGGGTTCAAACACACACAAACACACACACACACACACACACACACACACATGCACAACTTCCTCCACTCTTTTTTTACTATAAATACGCCCTTATGGGTATGAAAAACCTTTCCTCTTCTTCTCCTTAGGTTGAGGCCTTTTCTTGGTCCTATTTAAGAGGTATCTATAATCTAAGTCTAGAGCCCCTCGCTAAGTAGGATCCTCCTCCTCCTTTCCTCTTTTCTTCCCTTCTTCTTCTCAAGTCAAGGACTTCTCCTTTTCCTGTTCAATCAGTATCCCATATTCAGGTCTAGGTCCCCTCTCTGAGTAAGACCCTTTTTAACCTTTCCTCTTCTTCTCCTCAAGCTGAGGATATCTCCTAGTCTTATTCAGATAGTATCCCCTGTCGAGATCTAGGTTCCCTTATGAAGTAAAAGTCTCCTTCACCTATCCTCTTCTTCTCCTCAAGCTGAGGCCTTTCCCTTCAGTCCTCTTCCTATACGAAAGTCCTTCCCCTATCATTAAATAAGTGGTATCCCTTATCTTATTGTAGGGCCCAACCCCTATAAAGATGACATGATGGGAGATAACCCTTCTTTGAGGGATCCAATGACCAATAGAGATTTGTAGTTGTTTGGCATTGGAAGTCAGAAAGACTATTTTCATGAAGCGAAGGTCAGAAAAGCTATAATTCAATGTCACATAGAAGTCCAACGAAGGTATAGTAATAGGTGGAAGTCTTATGATGGATAAAAGTCTAGTCATGAGCAAAAGTTTGATGTGAAGTAGAAGTTCGAGGATGGGAAGAAGTTTGGTGGCAAACAAAAGTTTGGTGACAGGCAAAAGTTTGACATTGGGTAGAATTCCGATAAGAGTTCGCTGATAGGTAGAAGTTTGATGGAAGGTAAAAATGCCACATCGGGTAAAAGTCTGGTGTTGGGAAGAAGACTGATGACTGGTAAAAATTCGACATCGGGTAGAAGTCTGACAATGAGTAAAAATTGGGCACCGGGTAGAAGATTTAGTGATAGGTATAAGTCTGCTGATGAGTAAAAATTTGGCATCAAGTAGAAATTTGTCGACGGACAGAAGTCCAATGAATGGAAGAAATTTGGTGTCGAAAAGAAGTCTGACACGGGCAGAAGTTCAATGATGGGTAGAAATTTGGGGTCATATAGAAGCTCAACAAAGTCCAGCGATGTGTAGAAAGTTAAAGTAGGTAATTTTAGGGTGTGCTATTAAAAGTAGTCGAGTAAGATGTCTATGATGGAATTTCACTAGTCTTGTAACACACTAATAGTATTAGTTGAGTAGACGCATGATGATAGTTGAGTTATAATATTTCTTTGAATGAGACGTTATAAGTGATTCTTTAACATGTAGTAGAGTAGAGGTCAATAGAATCTGCTAAAGACAAATGACCTATCCGAGTTTGTATGTTAGAGCATTATTTGATGATGTTAACCTATAAGAAAGAGGTTTAGAGAATCCACCAAGGATGTATGACCTACTCAAGATTGTATGTTAGAGTATCACTCGAAGATGTTAATATATATATGGATAAGGTTAAGAGAATCCACCAAGGTTGTACCACTTATCAGAGGTTGTAAGTTAGAGCATTGCTCAATAATATTAACCTATATGGAAGAGGTCAAGATAATCCACCAAGAATGTATGCCTTTCAGAGATTGTATGTCAAAGCACTGCTCGATGGCATTAACCTATATGGAAGAGGTTGAGAGAATCCACTAAGGATGAATAACTTATCCGAGATTGTATGTCAGAGTGCTGCTCGATGATGTTAACATATGTGGAAGAGGTTGAGAGAATCCACCAAGGATGTATGACCTATGCAAGCTTATTTGTTAGAGACCTGGTCGATGATGTTAACCTATATAGAAGAGGTCAAGATAATCCACTATAGATGAATGACCAATTTAGTTTTGTATGTCAAAGTGCTGCTTGATGACATTAACCTATGTGAAAGATATTGAGAGAATTCACAAAAGATGTATAACCTATCCATGGTTGTATGTTAGGGCCCTACTCGATGATGTTAACCTATATGGAAGAGGTCAAAAGAATCCACCAAAGATGTATAACCTATCCAAGGTTATATGTAAGATCCATGCTCGATGACATTAATATTATTGAAAGAGGTCGAGAGAATCCACTAAAGATGTATGACCTATCCGAAGTTATATGTCATAGCCCTACTCGATGTTGTTAACATGTAGGGAAAAGGTTGAATCGAATCCCTCTGGGATTCATTTTCCCTTTATTGAGAGTGGGACAATATCGTGTGTAACCCAAATCAACGTTGAAGAATGGTTTATCTTGAAACCATTACTACCTTTTTGAGGTTGAGATTATGATCTTTTCCATGTAGTAGAAGTCCAACTAAGGACTATATAAAGCTTAAAATATATTAGAAGCATCATTTCATTTGCAAGAAGCTTTATGATCCCAAGATATCATCTTGGATATTAAAAAATTAAGTTAGAGGAATCTTCATGACCACTACTTTAATTAAGGCTACCCCTTGTCCACATTTAAGTCCCATGAAATTGATGTGTTAATGGTTGATGCCAGGACATTGACACGGACAACCTTTTGAGGTTGGAGTGAAAATTACCTCCTAGTTAGAAACCACAATCCCACAGATGGTGCCAAACTATTGTGTCTGAGAATATTCATTGTGGAAAAGAAATATAAAAATTAACATCTTATCTTTGCATGAAGATCAAGCATACAAGCTGATAAAAGAGAGGGTGTAGCATTTAAAAGAGACACAAAAGATTTTACGTAGAAACCCCTAGAAAGGGGGAATAACCACGAGGCCTAGCACACTTTGAATGAATCCATTATTATTTGCAGTCGATTACAAATGTGGCCCTTCATTGGATATTTAAAGAATTAATATTGATTTGTTTGTTTAGTTGGCAAGACCATAGTCGGCAATCGATAGAGGTTGGAAGGACTGTAGTCGGTAGGAGATATGGGTAAGAAAGACTATTATCTAGAAGAGCATGTCGAAAAGACCATAGTAGGAAACAGAGGTCATAAGGAGCATAGTAGGCTGGAGAGAGGGGTAAAAAAATTATTGTCTAGAAGTGGAGGTCGAAAGGACTATAGTAGGGGACTGGGTTGGAAGGAATGAGTCGACAGGAGATAAGGGTCAGATAGATTAATCTCTAGTGATGAAGGTTGGAAGGATTATAGTAAACGATGGAGTTCAAAAGGACTGTATTAGGCAGGAGACTCGGGTCAGAAAAATCATTATCTAGCGGTGGAGGTCGGAAGGACTATACTAGGTGATAGGGATGGGAGGACTTGAAGTCAGCAGAAGACAGGGGTCAGAAAGACTATTCTCTGACAGTGGAGATCAAACGGACCATAGTAGGTGACGGAGGTCGGAAGGACCATTGTCGGAAGGAGATTGGGTCAGAAAGACCATTATCATAAGTTTGTAGTTCGGTGGAACTCTAGTGTTAGGTGGTGGTTCGACAGAACTCCTGACCTCATGTGGTGGATCAGTGGTACACCTACTCACATTAGGTGGTACTCCAGTGTAACTTTATGTGTCAGGTGGTGGTTCGGTAGAACTTTAGGGTCAGGTGGTGGTCTGACGAATGTTTAGGATTCAGGTGGGGGTTCGGTAGAGCTCTAGGTGTCAAGTGGTGGTATGGCAGAACACCAGCATAACATGGTGGTTTGGAGGAACTCCTTATGTCAGGTGGTGTCTCGTTGAAACATTACATGCCAGGTGGTGGCCTAGTGGAATTTTGAGCATCGGGTGGTGGTCCGATCAAACTCTGACATCTAGTTATGGTCCGCAAAACTCTGGGATTTAGGTGGTGGTCTGATATAACTCCAGGCATCAAGTGGTGTCCCAAAAAAACTTTGAGTGTCAGGTGGGGACCCAATAAAACTCTAAGCTATAGGTGGTGGTCAGATAGAACTCCAGCATAAGGTGGTGGTCAAGCAGAACTCTGGGCATCAGGTGTTAGCCTAGTGGAACTCCGAGCATCATGTTGTGGTCCGACAGAACTCAGGTGTCAGGTGATGATCTGGCATAACTCCGACATTAAATGGTGCTCCGATGGAACTCTAGGCGTCAAGTGGTGACTCGACAGAACACCGACGTCAAGTGGTGGTCTAACAGAACTTTGGGCATCAAGTAGTGGCCCAGTGGAACTCCGGTTGTCATGTGGTGGACTAGTGGAACTCTGGAGATTAGATGGTGGCCTGGAGGAACTTCATGTGTCAGTTGGTTGCCAGATGGAACTCAGGACATTAGGTGCTGGTCTGACAGAACTTTTGCATCAGGTGGTGGTCCGGCAGAACTCTGGACGGTGGTCGAGGAATAGAGAGGAGGCAAGAGAAACCTCCGATCTCTCTCTTGCTATTTTCTTTTGGGGCCCATTTAATTTCAGGAGGAAGGAGGGATCTATTTATGGATTTCCTAGATGGACATGGATTGTAAATAGGAGGAAGATCAAATTTGGTGTTGTTGAGTTTGTATTCTCGAGATGTTCAATTCAACTATAAGTTTGCTGAAATTGGAGTTCGGATGGTGCCAAATTTAATTTTGGAAGTTTCCAGTTTGATTTTTCCTAGAGATTCATGTTCGTTCAAGATAATTTTTTGATGATGTATCAAGTTACAAACTGCAAGTAGCTCCGAAAAAGAGAGCATTGCATACTGAAGTATTGAACCATAGACATGAAAACTAACACATGTCAGTCAGAACAATATTGCAGATAGTTACAATAAAAAGAGATAAATCATTGCAAAGATATTAGCAGTAACAATCTCATACAAATAATTAATTTCTTGTGTAATCATATAAGGATATGAATTATAAATTGAATAATTGATCGAATAATTAATCTAATGTACCATGTTTAGAAGAAGAAAAATGAGATTATCTACTTTTTGATGTGCAAGTATTTCTCTTAAATATTATATTCATCTTCGAGATTTCTTTGATCTTCTAGTTTAGCTAGTAAATGTGCTATTTTGATCATGATGAAAATTCAAGTCATTAAGTATATTTTTCTCTATAACCTGAATTTTTGGACATTATTCCGTCTTATGTGATTATGACAACAGCTTTATGAGCTTTGATACTTTTGAGTATGCTGTCTTTTCTTCTACCATTGTAGCTTTAGGGATGTCTTTGTTTTGTAGAAAATGACTGCCTTTATTATATTTGGCTTAGAATTAGGTGCTGCATTAATGATCATTACTAATGATGTCGATGGTATCAAGAAACATTATGGTTCTAAATACTCAATTTAATCTATAACATTAACATAATATGCAATTTTCTCGGGGAATTAAGCTTTTGTAGGAAACACATCTCATATATGCTATGTTGAAGTGTTTAATTCATTACAATCTACTTGAAAAATTAAATCATAGACCTGCAATAGTCAGTAAGACAAGTTCTAAACTTTTATATTTTCAGGTTTTTTTTCTATTTAACTTATTTGGACAGAAATTTAGGCAAATGATCGTTATTTTTTAAGTTAATGATTATTTGATCTTTCAGATCCTTTAAGTATGGCCTTGTTGCATTTTTCAAGACAATATATGTTAACGTGCTTACACTAATGACTAAGTGATGATCAAAAGAAACTCAAATATATGAATGAATAAGCAACTAAATATAACAGATCATAAAGGGAAGTAGTTCCGACTCTACAAAGTTTGTACTTTTTTTTTTTATTTCTATGTCAATTAAGGTAAGCTCACAAACATCACATACTCAAACTTCAAATTCAAAATATCTTAATTGGTAACTAAAACTCTTAACCAACAAATCAAGATAAGCTCAGTATGTTTGTACTTCTCATTTCTTGGGTAATTCTTTCTAGAAAATATGCTTTCTTATTTTTTAAATAAAAAAAGCTTTTATTTTATATCTACTTTTATGAAGATTTTCTCCTTGAATAAACAAAACAATTTTGAAAAATGGTGAAATTTTGTCTTATTTTCTAATCCAAATATTATAATTTATTTTGAAATTCGAGATCAAATGATGCCTTGAGGTCATTTAGTTTGCTGAAAAAACAACTCATAGTTAAATGGAGTATAGTTTTAAAAGAAATGTAAAGAATTTAAAATATATGGGATTATTTCTATGAATGCAAAACAAATGTGGATATTTTTTTTTTTTTTGAGAGCGTATCCTTTGGACGCGGGCACTAATAATTTGCATAAATTAGAAAGTTTAAATTTGAAAATAAATAATTCTATATTTAATAAATAATAAGAATAAAGATTCCAAATAAAATTTTGATAGAAACCTATCCAGCTTATTCAATTCCAATAGAATAATTAATTATTACATTAACTTTTAAATTATTTATTTATGGAGTTTGAATTAGTGAATTAGGTTTTTTTTCTTCCAATCCTCGGTTTTATGTTAAATGAGGCTCCCTATTTTTATATTATATTTTTTACTATGCGTAAATAGTTTTAGTAAAGAACAAGCAAAGTAAATTGTCAGAGTTTCAAGTAGTCCAAGCCATGCAGGGAGAAAGAATAGAAGAGAAAGAATAAAAGTTTCTTCTATATTGGTTATGATAGAGGATGCATATAAGAGATGGAGTAGTTGGTTATAAAAAATGCTAATCTTGATTATCCGTACAAGTCTTGACGAGTTAGCATTGGATGCTGAAGTGTTTGGATTCACTGTGAATTGGTATTTAAAAAATCTTTAAACAAAAGAACAAATATCACAAACCAAAGTCACCACAGAAAAGAAAGTGTGGAAAATTAAAGTGCGGAAGCAGTAAAAAGAACACAAGGGTTTATAGTGATTCGGTTAACTTGACCTACATTCACTCCCCGAAGGCGCCCTCCGAGCATTGCACTACCAACGTGACTCTTCTTTAGCCCCCACAGCTAGGCGGAGAAGCCCTTACAAAAACCTCCTTTTTGCCACTCCCGACAAGGCAGAGAACCCCACTCCTTTTGCTTCCTCCTGAAGCAGGCAGAGAACCTCGATCAATCACTGAAGCTTAACTCTCCCAACCCTTTCAAGGACAAGAGACTCTAGTGGAAGAAGAAGTGGAACAATGCTTGGAGCAACCCTTGTGAACTCCCTTACAAGCTCCCCCTCATAAGATCCTCTCTCTCTCTCTCTCCTTTAGGTTTTCTCAGGTCAAGATAGCAGTCAAGGATGTTAAAAAATGTTGAACAAAAGCTCTTAAATAGAAGAGCTTCAAAGGAGCTCAATAAATGCAAGTTGCCGACTTTATCGTCCAGGATGATAATAATATCGTCATGTACGATTAGTTCCAAACACAGATGATCGGCTAGAACACTTCTCTGAAAATGAACTTGACGATTGAAAGTTGGCTTGATCGTCCCGGACTATTAGTTCAAATCAGAGGAAAATCATCCAGAGCATCGCCCTGAATTCGAGCTGCCTGATCCTGATCGGCTAGAACATTGCCCTGAATTTATGCTGGCTGATATTTATCGTCCAGGAAAAACTAAAGGTATTTGAATATATCATCCAGGACGATCCTGAGATAGGCTAGGATGATGTGATCATATAAATTCATCCTTAATTGCTTCCTTGATTACACGATCAATTTAGGCATAATTGTGCAATATCGTCCAGGCCGATCTAAGATCGTCCTGGCCGATTTCCAAAAATAAAGAATACCTAAATTGATTATGGCTGCTATTTCTTTCTATTTTGAGCCTATCGTCCTGGCAGATACAAGTATCGTCCGGGCCGATCGACTAATGATGGCTGCCTTAATTAAGAAATCCTGATTAGAGTTTCTATTTTGAACTCGATCGTCCAGGCCGATATAAATATCATCCGGGATGATGTGAGTAAAAACAAAAATTTGAACTCTCTTAAGAGTGTGTCTGTAGGGTTACTTAACATCAGTCACTTCACAAGATTACAATTGACTCAAGAAAGGAAAAAAGAAAAAATACAGACTGACTCAGACCTAGTTGACCCAATCTTGATCTGGCTCCGTTTGTCGTCTGATCTCTTGGCCCTAAAATGTCAGTAGAAAAATGTAGTCAAAGTGTTTGCTAACATCAAAATCACAATCCATGAAACCAAGTTTACAATAATAAATCATCGTCCTGGACGATACCTTATCGTCCTAGACGATCTGATCGAACTATGTTACAATCATCTTAATCGTCTTGGTCGATACAACTTTATTCCTATGCGATGTATTTATGGTCATCATCCTGACCGATACACTGGATCATCCTGGACGATCCACATGTCAGTACGTTTAAAATCCTTAAAATTGCCCCGGATGATCCATTACTGGACAATCGTCCTGGTCAATCCACTATTTATCCTGGACGATACACATGGCACAGATTTAAAACATTTTAAATTCGGTTGGTACGATCAATTATTGTGCATCTTCCTGGACGATACACCTAATCGGCCCGGACGATCGGTCCGCCTTTTTGACCAATCGACCTGTACGCAATAACTGAACCAGATTATCCTGGACGATTCTACGATCGACTTGGACGATGTGGCCGCTTCTTTAAATTCAGGCCTTCTAGCAATTATTTTTCACCTCAAGCTTCTCCTCTTTTATTTGCTTACTATTTTTCTGCTATGGCTGGTGGAAAGCGAGTCCGACAAACTTTCGGGAGCTCTTCAAGGGCTACGATTGACCCTCATTTCAAGGAGGCGGAAGATCAAGCTGCTTACCATCGGTATAAAGAGTGTGGAATTACTCTCTCCAGAATCATCAACCCTGTCCATCTCTCATATCCGGTATTAAACCTTTTTACCCACACATTTCTGTGCTTCATTCTTACTCTTGCTGTCCCCTTTATTCTGATCTTCTTCGTGAATTGTTTGCAAATCTTCGCATAAACTCTGCTTACACAGCCCTGACCTCCTGTGTGAATCGACGCCCGGTTGAGATCATATATCAGGACTGTGCTGAACTATTGCAGCTATCTACCACTAGGGATAAGCTGCATGCCATTATCTCATATCCTAATTTTAACTGGTCCAATGTACATCATTTCCTTTGCCAGACCAACACACCCTTTCATATTGGAGAAACTAGCTCTTTAGTCAAAGATGCTAGGACAATCCAGCATGTTCTTCACACTTCCATTATTCCAAAAGCCGACGACCGAGTCCACATCACTCCTCTGCTTTCTTTGACTACCTTTTATATTATGACCTATAGAGAATTTAATGCTACTAATATGATTTTTTGTTACATTGATCATTTGACAACAATCTGTGATCCAGGCCATAAGAGGAAACCCAATTTGGCTTTAGGACACCTCATAGCATATGTTCTTAAAACCAAATATAAACTACAATATCCTACTCCTCTCAACTCTCTTCTACTCGAATAGCTCTTTTAATATCCTTCACAGTACTCATCTCCACCCAAGAGATGGGGAACCTCAGGGGGCTGAGGAGGAGGAGGCTCCCGCTTCCATTTCTGAACCTGCTCCTCTCCGCCAGCACTCACAATTTCATCAGTTAGTAGAGATATTTGATCAGTTGGAGACCCGATTCGACACTTTTGTAGCTCACCAGCAGCAGCAGCACGATGAGGTTATTGCCCGTTTCGATACACTTGCTGCACACCAGCAGCAGTAGCACGACTAGGACATGGCCTTGTTTGGCTCACAGTTTACTGCCATGACCAGCTTCTTTCAGCAGCCACCACCACCACCACCCTCATTTTATGATCAGAGTCCCTCACCTTTCTAGTCTTAGATTCTATTTTCTGTAGTTGCTTATTTTTGTTTTTCTTTATTTTTATACTTTTTCAGCTTTAGTTTCTTTTTAGTTCCCTCTTCCTTTTTGAGATGTCAACAGGGGGAGTAATATGTTTGTACTTGTTGATTATGTTTGTACTTGCACTTATTAGTACTTGTTGATTATGCTTGTTGCTTTAGTTTCTACTCTGAATTTTTGAAATTCTTGAATAACACTACTACAATCATCAAAGTGTTTGTCATTATCAAAAAGGGGGAGATTGTTATAAGTTTGGTTTCATGGATTGTTATTTTGATGTTAGCAAACACTTTTACTACCTTTTTCTACTAACATTTCAGGGCCAAGAGATCATACGACAAACAGAGTCATATCAAGATTGGGTAGACTAGGTCTGAGTCCGTCTGTATTTTTTCTTTTTCCCTTTCTTGAGTAAATTATAATCTTGTGAAGTGACTGATGTTAAGTAACCCTACACACACAAACACACACTTGAGAGAGTTAGAATTTCTATTTTTACTCACATCGTCCTTGACGATATTTATATCAGCCTGGACGATCGAGTTCAAAATAGAAACTCTAATCAAGATTTCTTAATTAAGGCAGCCATCATTAGCCGATCGGCCTGGACGATACTTGTATCAGCCATGACGATATGCTCAAAATAGAAATAAATAGCCGCCATAATCAATTTAGGTATTCTGTATTTTTGGAAAACGGCCAGGACGATCTTGGATCGGCCTGGACGATATTACACAATTATGCCTAAATTGATCTGGTAATAAAAAAAACAATTAAGGATGAATTGATACGATCACATCATCCTGGATGATCTCAGGATCATCCGGGATGATATATTTAAAAACCCTTAGTTGCTCCTGGACGATAAATATCAGTCAGGACAAATTCAGGGCAATGTTCTAGCCGATCAGGATCGGACTGCTCAAATTCAATGCGATGCTCTAGACGATTTTCCTCTGATTTGAACTGATCGTCCGGGATGATCGTGAGATCGGCCTGGACGATCAAGCCAACTTTTAATCGTCCAGTTCATTTTCATAGCAGTGTTCTGGACGATCATCTGTGTTTTGAACTGATCGTACAAGACGATATGTTTTACATAATGACGGCTACTTTAATAAGGATGCCCTAATTAGGGTTTATGATTTCGAACAGATCGTCCATGCCGATATAAATATCATCTCGGACGATGTTACTAAAAATAGTAAACTCTAGGGAACAGTCAAAAAATCTTCCAAGTTACAAAGCATCAAGAGCCACACCAAATACAATAAACTCAAGAAAGGAAAAAGGGAAAATACAGACTGACTCAGACCTAGTCTACCGAATCTTCATCTGGCTCTGTTTGTCGTCTAATCTCTTGGCCCTGAAATGTCAGTAGAAAAAGGCAGTCAAAGTGTTTGCTAACATCAAAATCATAATCCATAAAACCAAGTTTACAACATTGTGACCTATGAAGGTATAATTTTTTGATATATATCTGCTACGATAAAATGATAATTTGGAGGTATACCTTCATTGTGACCTATGAAGGTATAATTTTTTGATATATATCTGCGATCAGCTTAGTCGGATGCCCACTCAGCATCGGTGTAAGTGCGGAGTTGGAGGTCTCCTATCTTAATTGGAAGACCATAGTTGATCGTACCTTTTATATACATTAGTCATTTTAGAGCTTGGTTGCCAGTAGTACATGGTTGATGCATGTGTTGACAGATAATGTTTGTAACAAACATAATGTCAGGTCGAGTGACCGATAAATGTTGTAGAGAACCAACAAGCTTGCGGAACATGTGAGGATCATGATATGTAAGATCTTCATTGATGCGAGTGGATCATTTTAGGATGATAGGTTTCATGTAGGGTTTGTACCCTGAAAAACTAGTTGTGTTTATAATTTCTTGAGCAAAGTTTAGCTGGTGTAGAAAGTATCTCACATGAGTATGAAGAACCTATATGCCTAAAAGGAGAGAGACATCGCTGAGTTGCTTTAGGCTGAACTTGGAATTTAGCTATTCTAGAACGCTTTGAATTTTGATAGAGCGGTTCCCTATAAGGAGTATATCATCTACATAGACAAGAATAAACATGTAAATATTGTCATAGTTATAAATTAGTAATGAAGGATCTGCTTTACTAAATTTGATGCCAAGAGTTTAGAGGTAGGTTGTGAATTTTTGATAACATTGCCAAGGGGATTGTTTCAGTTCATAGATGGATTTACACAGTCGACACACGTGGTGAGGATGTTGAAGATCGACAAAACCAATAGGCTATTTCATATGAGCAGGAAGGCATTGGAGACATCAAGTTGAGTGACTAACCCTTTGTGATGGTGGGCTAGAGTGAGTAGCATGCAAATAGTTACCATCTTGGCAACGAGACTAAACATTTTGGTGTAGCTTATGCCAAATTCCTGAGAGCAACCTTGTGTGGCTAGGCGAGCCTTGTTTCCTGCGACTTGACCAATGGGTTGATGTTTTGTTTTGAATGTCCACTTGCTGCCAAGGATAGGTTTGTCCAGTGGAGGAGAGATAAGAGACTAAGTTCCTTGCTTTTAAATGGTGAAGAACTCAAAAGACATTGCAGATCTCCAATGTATATATTTACTGGCTTAGGAGTATGATGTGGGAGTGGGTTCCATAGTAGTGACATTGGAAAAGTCAAATATTTGCTTGGGTATGGATATGCTAGATTTTAGGTGTGTCTACATGTGGTGGATTTGAGTGTGTTGGATAGGAGACGCGGGAGGTTGCAGATTTTTAGAGTGTCTATCAGTAGTAGAGATAGTAGTGGGAGATGTAGGTGGAAGAGTAGATGGAGGCAAAGGAGAAATTTGTGAAGTTATGGAAGTAGAAGGTGGCTAGACATTTTATGAAATGATAGATGATGGAACCAATAGCAGAGGTGAATAAATGCTGTCCAATGATGTAGAGGATGTCTGAGAGGAGTTTAATTAGAAGGGAAATTTATGTTCAGGAAAGATGGTGTGTCTTGAGATGTGGACACGGTTGGTTAGTATATTTAGACAATGATAGCCTTTATGTTGAGATGAGTAGCCTAGAAAATTACATTATTGGGATCGAGGAGAGTTTTTTTTTGGTTTGAGGTTGGAGCCACGAAAAACAAAGACATCCAAATGTGTGCAGGTGAGTGTAAGTCGCAAGTCAGCCAAGAAGTTCATAGTAAGGTGTTTGATTATAAATAACGGAGGACGGTAACCTATTTATTTGGTAGTTTGTTGTGGAGATAGCTTCGGCCCAGAAGGAATTCGAAAGGTGCGCGGCATGAAGAAATTTTCTCGTCAGATCTAGGAGATGGTGGTGCTCATGTTTGGCAATGCCATTTTGCTCCGGTGTGTACAGGGAACTGATTTGGTGAGTAACACGATTATTTAAGAGATAAAAACAAATGGCATTGTTTACGAATTCCCCACCTCTATCTGATCCAAAAGTTTGAATAGAACTATTAAAAGTGTTTTTGATTAATTTATGGATGTGCTAAAATTTTGCAAACATTTTATTTTTAGGATACATTAAATATAGCTACGAAAATCTAATAAAAACGTCAATAAAAACAACATAGTACTTGAAGCCATTCATAGATGGCTGAGGGGACTGATCCCATACGTCAGAATAAATCAGTTGAAAAGGTTTTTCACATACATAAATGCTACGATAAAATGATAATTTGTGGATTTTAGCCACGTTACATGAAATGCATGTAAGTAAAGAATGTGAAGAATTGCATAAATCTGGAATATGTTTAGCTAAAGATTGAAGAATACGAGAGTCCAGATGGCCAAGTAGAGCGACCCACAGAGATGTAGATCTATTTGAGGCCCGTATAGCAGTTACAGTGGGATTATTGCTATTAGGAGTTCTTATGTGATAAAGACCATTGTGATTGTGACCATGGAGAAGAAGTTGATTATCTAAAAGATCCTTAATAGCAAAACCATTAGCTTCAAAATAAACGTCAATGTTATTATCAGCAATTAGTTTAGATATAGATAATAATTTGTGAAAAATAGAAGGGATGTTTAAGATGTTTTGAAGATGTACCTTACACGTCAAGTCCGGTAGAGGTAGTATGCCTTGTCCCGAGTTATGAATGGGTAAGGTGCTACCATTTGCGATAGAGACAAAATCTAAGACATTGCAAGGAGCGAAGTAATTAAGATTAGAAAGATCGGAGGTTAGGTGCGATGAGGCCCCCTAATCTTAGACCCAATCCATTGTGGAGGAGTGTTGCTGTTGAACCATGAGAGCTTTGGAGGTGGAGGGATCGGAGGGGCATAATTCAGGGTTATACATGTGCTAGTAGTTTAGTGCCGAGTGCCATTTTTGCCATAGATTTGGCAAGTTTGTTTATATGTAGATGATTATCCTTGAGAGAAAGAATTGGAGTTGGAAGGTGGACGAGAGTTTGCGCCGCATCCGTGATACCTGTTAGAGCATCTGTGGATGAAAGAGTTGTGGTTTGATAGAAGGGTAACAAAGCCGGGTTGCTGTTGAGATTGTTTGATCTATTCTTGGTGAATATTGATATCCTTACAACACAAAAGAGAACAAAGAACATCTTGACTAATCAGATTGAGAGAAGTTTGGATAGCAGTCTTGAAAGCATTGTAAATAGGGGAAGGCCATTTAGAATATATAATATGATACTTTCGGTGTCGATGTTTAATCCGGTAGTGACTATGTTGTCTATGAGTATCTTGATTTGAGTAAGATATTGTTGCATTGTGCGATCTTTCATTTGTATTTGGTGCAGCTGGTTCCTGAGCTAAATTATGCAGGATCGGTTTGTAGGTTGAAGCCTTCTTTCAAGAGTAGACCAAATCTCATGAGTGGTGGTGAGGGTGAGGACATGTGGAAGAATGGAAGGGGAAATTGTGGAGAGAAGAGCAGAGATAAGATTCCGGTCAATGAGCTTCCACAAAGTGTACTTTGCTGGTGAGGTTTCCGGTGGGAAAGAAGAGGTGCTGGAGAGGTGTTCACTGAATCCATTAGCAGCGAAGTGCTGAAGGAGTTGCAGGTGCCAAATGAAATAATTTTTGCTAGTGAGTTGGGTAGGGACGAGGTTTTTGAGATTTGATATCAGGAGTTTTAGGTGTGTGGGAATAGTTAATTCGGCGAGCGAAGCGGAAAGATATGAGTTCTATGGAGTAGATATCGTGGAGTTTTATAGGCAATTATTGATCTTAACTGTGGAGCATAATGGCTCTGATACTATGTCAAGGTTTCAAGAACATCGAGGAAGTGCAAGCCATGCAGGGAGAAAGAATAGAGGAGAAAGAATAATAGTCTCTTGTATATTGATTATGATACATGATACATGTATATAAAGATGAAGGAGCAGTCGATTACAAGAAAGGCTAATCTTGATTGCTCTGTACAAGTCTCGATGAGTCAACATTGGATGATGACGTGTATGACTTATAACATATCAAATAAAATATAATCTTTACTTATTTGAAAATTAGAACATTTAGCCAAATATATATTTTACAAATTATACACTCACTGGTCATCAAATAATCATATTAGTTAAAGAATATTACAAATAAAATGTTAGAAAAAAATACAAACCTGATGATGAAGCCAGATTGAAAGCATTTCCCCAACTAATGGGTTAGTTAGCAGTACCAAATTCAGTTATGGGCCAGAGGCAGTGGTGTTTGAATTTATTTTATTAAACATTTTTTTCAACTTTTTTCTTGTGGGCTTGGGACTGGCATAGGATTATTTAAAAATTTTTGTTCAATTCTTATAAAAAAATGTATAATATTAAATAGTTCTGAAATGCTGCACATTCTCCAAAATGTTTGTTCTAGTTTTTCTTCTTAGCAGGCTAGGGAAGTATTTGTGGCGCTGAAACAGGTAACATGGTAGCTGTTCTTTGATGTGTTTCTTATACGTTTTCTTTTTTTCCTTTCTAAACTTTCGTGCTGCATGTATTTAGTAGAATATATTTCTGTTAAATTAGGACTTTTAAAAAGTTTTTATATATATATATACAAACCGGAACAAATGGACAGTTAATTTCTAGAAATAAAAAATCTTTCAGGGATAATCAAGCAATATGATGAAGTTTCTCCTTTTCATAAAACCTTTTTAAAATTCTTGAGCATAGCAGGGCGCAGGGAATTGTTGTGATGGAAAAGCTCAAGTCTTTACTAATTAACATAAATATGAAAGTTTCGATTAGGTAATATATTATTCTGTAGTTAATAAATAACGGGTGGGGTTCAAGAAAAAAATTTAGATTCCAAATAACAATAAGCTAAAAAACTAAAAAAATTAATTTTAAATAGCAAATGTCCTCATCCGAGCTAATTAGGGAACTAACAAGCAAAAAATTAATTATTAGATTAATATTATATGAATAAAAAAATTGATTGATATTCTTCTTAAAATAAATTGAGTCGCGTTTAACAAAAATTTATTTGCAAGCAGTTAAGTTGATTCTCAGGTACTTGAAAGGATCAATTGACAAAGCTCTTTGATTTGGTGGTATAGGGATTGATCTTTAGGGGTATGTTAATTTTGATCTTGCTGGAGATCTTTATAGTAGGAGGAGCACAACATGTTATATCTTCACCTTGGGAAAGACTGTAGTGAGTTCAGTTTTCAAGTTATAGAAGATTGTTGTTCTCTTAAAAACAAAAATTAAGTATATTGCTATCATTGAGGCTCATAAGGAGATGATATGGTTGCAAAGTTTCTTGGTAAAACTTGGCAAGGAGAAAAGAAATGGAAAGTTGTATGGTGATTGCATGAGTGTTATTCACATAGCCAAGAAAGTTTGTTTTTTTGCCAGGATGAAGCACATCTAGCTTTGGCATCATTTCAACAAATAATTTTTGAAAGATGGTTAGTTATCTTTGGAAAAGATACACATAACATAAAATCCTGATGACATGCTAGTGAAGATGATGACAATTGATAAACTAATGCTATTTTCTTCAGTTGATCTACATAAAGGATGAGAGCAGGGGTGAGCCACACTACAATTACTATAATTAGTGTTGTAGATTAGGAGAAAGATTGATCAAAATTAATTCAAAATGGGAGATTATTAGTTTGTGTGGAATCTAATTATGTTGATAAATCATGTTACACTATTTCTACATACCCAAACTCAGTTTGTTGTGCTCTCTGGAGGGTGCGGGGGTCCTCCCCATACTTGGGTTCGACTGTATTGAATAAAAAAAATTCATACAATGCACTGGCATTGTTTAATTGAGTACCTTGGTAGTGCATAGTTTGGTTGAATAAAATATAAAGAGTAGAATGTTGCAACACTCAAGGTCTAGTGCTACAACACTGTTAGGAAAATTGGAGACAGTGCAATGAGCATTGCAGCACTCTAAACTAACACTATAGGGTTGAGAGGGTAGTTGGATAGTTTTCCTTACTTATATTTCTTAAGGGTGGTAGTCCCTAGGTGGTATGTATTTGTGGACCCCTATGCATCAAACCATTCATAAAGGGAGAAAAATAGGTGAATCAAGTAGCACACAGGTCAATACGACACCTCACTTAAAGGGTTAAACGACCATTGATTGCCAATAGTCTACGTCGTTCCAATCATGATGCAAAGTTTGCCTAATTAAGCACCCCTAATAGTATAAAAATGGATGAGATCAGTCCAAAGGGATGACAAAAACCCAAAATTAAGGCACAACATCACCCAAATGATATCTGATCACAAAACAAATTCTTCTTTTGCTTTGAAAAAATCTTTAACACCATAAAAACTTCTAATAACTCATTTAATTAGAATCACGTGGTGAAACAACGTGAATCTCGAGGCGATGACATGAAAATTGAGGAAATTGATGTGAGATGCCTCTCGAATGACATCTGATAACCACCCGTATATGTTTTTCTCTAGCATGGTGGGAAATTATTATTATTACTATTATATATATTTCAAAATTTTGAATTAATCTTCTTTTTAACTCAAAATTCCACATTTGGCATTCATAGCGCATCCGAAAGCTGCCCATTTTCATTTTTCTCTAGTGTGGTGGTAAGGGAACCCGGTGTGACACCAATGGCGAGGCGGATAGGTCCCAAAAACTCTTTTATTGAGGTGGTAACAAATATCATTATCCGTAGAAGCCTCAACATTTATGGGGAAAGAACTATGCATTTCAAATAGGTACCTTGAGTACCCATACATGCCTTTCTCTGGCATGGTGGGAAGATTTATGGCTATAGTGACATCTGAAACCTATCGTACATGTTTTTATCTAGCATGTAAGGTAGCCCATGCTCCTGGAATTTCTCCTAAACAAGGGAGATGCTGAGAGACTGCCAAAATTCAATCTAAAAAAACTTAAGACTTGAACAAATTAATTAGGGATTTGATTTGAAAGCAGGGGATTTATTTTAAACACAAATGAACATAATGAATAATCAATAAGAACTTGATGTGAATGATGAAAAAATAAAATCAAATGAATCATAAAAAATTTAGACTTGAATGGAACACAAAGGGTCAAACTCTGAATTAAAGTATAAAGAATCAAAATCTAAGCAAATGCATATCATTCGGGTGAACATCAAGTGAGTGAACAACAAATATCCAAATATAAAAATGCTCATTGTTGATTAAAAATAAAGTGCAATCTAATTACAAGTAGATGCACAAGGATAATAAGCATCACAACCCATATACAAGATATCTCACTCACAACTGTGATGAAACCCAAGAAATTGATTTATTTGAGATAATTGCATTTGCTAAAAGGATATATAATGAATTTAATAATGGTTAATATCATCATGCAAATAAGTAAATGGAACCTCACAAGCAACTAAGATTGAAAGGTCACTCATGAATGATGATAATAAATGTGTCATATACAAGTAATGTAGTGTGTTTGCAATCAACAGCCACCAGCTGATAAGTAAATGTAGTAACCTACTTGTAGATGTATACTATAGCCTCCTATGAATATGAAGCTAGTATGCAATGAATGCAGCGACCTGCCAACTGATACGCTTGAGAGGTTAATGATATTTGTAATAATAACTTGCAACCTACACTAGAATACAAATGCATGTATTCAACCTCACAAGCAACAACCAACATGTAATGAATGTAAAAGACATGCGGTAAATGTCATAACACATCATTGGTATTATCAAAATACAAATGTCCATCTTTGATTTTGCAAGCAACAAAGTTGAAGAGAATATTCATGATCAAAACATGAAGGATAAGAAGTAAGTTGTAATGCACTTTGCATACTACCTACGAGCAAGGATAGCCTTCCTACAAAGCCTACAAACTAGTATAAATCAATATATAAAACTCGTCAATAATACAGTAGCCCACCTATGGGTGATAGCTAACAACATGCAACTAATACAATAAAGTTCCCTACAAGAATTGAAAGACACGTAATAAATTTAAGCTCTTATGAGCTGCTGTAAAGGGCTCATTATACGCACTACATGCCATCTATAATGCGAAAGTAGAAAGGTTAGATGCCTACCAACTTCTGAAGAAGACCCTTTATGTATCCAATATATCATCCAAAAGAAGAATGCAATGTGATTACACCAACGCAAATGCATACGAGCTATCATAGGAAATGCATTGTGCATACAATAGGCTATATTCGAGCAAGTGCTAGATAATTACAATAAATATAGTAACACATATATGAAAATGGAAGACTCATTAGTGCATGATAGTTTGCCTGTATAAAGAAACAAATAACTCATTCCATGATGCAGCCCCATCAAATATGCAACACTCGTACGTGTCGATAGAAAGCATCAATAAAACCCAAAATTAAGCCCCTTCAGTTTCGTAGCAATAGTCACTTATGTAGAAGGACAACCCTTTGCATTGCATAAAAATGTTTTGAAATGCCCCCTTATACATGCACTGCAATAGGCAAGATATGTTATATAAACATATAATCCAATATTGCCTTTATATAGATATGTGTCATATGTGCATGGTCAAGGGTCTTTCTGTGTGCGTTTATAGTGTACTGAGGATTTCTTTCTAGCATATCACTTTATCATCATGATTGCATTTCAGAAATATCTCCACGTGGATCTGCAATAAGCAGAGGGTATTACTCAAGTATATATATCATTTGACACTATAATTATACTTCAAAAATTGTCCTCTTATATAAGTAGAGGGTTTCACTCCATTGTTTCATCTAATATCATGATTACATTCTAAAATGCCCGTATATATGTAATAAGTAGAGTATATCACTCTAGTATGTTAAGTGACGCTACAGTTATGTTTCAAAAATTATATCATCCGCACAAGTGAATGCATCATACAAAATACATCCAATGGTTTATACTCGCACTAACAAGTGTGTTATAAATACATACGTGATGTCTCAGAATATAGTTAATATTGAGAAATAAATTTAGATTTGAACAAGCTTGTCTCGAGGGAAGTTCACCAAAGAAGAAGTTCACTTTGGTGTCAAAGGACCCGGCAACTCCGCCGCACCGGGGAAGGTGGAAGTGATTTTGTAAGGGCTTCTCCGCCTAGCTGTGGGGGCTAAAGGAGAGACACTTGTTTTAGTGCAATACTTGGAGGGTGCCTCCAAGGAGTGGACGTAGGTCAAGATTTTAACGAACCACTATAAATCCGATGTGTTCTTTCTTATTATTTGCTTCCGCATTTAATTTCTGCATTTTTATGAGAATCAGCATGAATAGAAGTGTAGGCATATCGATGTTGCCTTAAACAAAATATGTTGAAAAGGTGTTGAAGAGCTTTAACATGAGAGATGTAAAGCCATTTTGCACTCCCTTGGGTAGTCATTTCCAACTATCTAAAGAAAATAATCTAAATACGAAGCAAAATAAGAAAAGATGGAGAGGACTCCTTATGCTTCAGCAATTGCAAGTTTGATGTATGCTATGATATAAATGAGACCATATATAGCATTTGTAGTGAGAGTAGTCTGTAAATTTATTAGTTAATGAGATAGTAGTCCATAAGTAGTTCATGAAATAGATTTTAATTATTAAAGTGATAGATACATAGTTATGGAAAAATAATAATCAATACCATTATTATTGAGAAATTTAGGGTTTGAATCCTCTTAATTTTTTAACTTAAAATTTTAATCAAACCTTTATAAATTTGAGAAGTTTAGTTCCCCATTTAATCAAGAGTATTCTCATGATTTTCCATAGGATATAATTTATTATAGGGGCTTTCCCTATAAGAAGTCTAGAACACTGACTATGAATGCAAATAGCTTTGTATCCTTCATAATGAGTTACACATTTCTTATGATAAGTTCATATATGAAAGTAAATGGTTTCTCTTTTTAAATAGATAGTCAAGCATCAATTTGCCTTTCAAGGTAATAGATGTTATGCTATACAAATTTGAATAAAGAAATATTAAATCAAATCATGTGGCATTCAAAGTATTTATTTTTCCACATGGGTTCTTAGACCAATGATTGACATTCATTTATTATAGGTCAATTACAAGCATCAATAATTTAATTGTTATATAATCAGGGGCGGAGCCAGGATTTTTTTTATGTGGGGGCACAAATTATTGAAATTAAAAAAAATCTTCAACTTTTTTCATCCAGGCTTAAGACATGCATTAGCGGGATTTTTTTCTTGAATGTTTATACTATAAACTTGATTTAAGAAACATTAAAAAAGACGTGCTTAACGAAGCTTAAATTCAATTCAATTCTTTTACTCACACAATTTCATTTTCTCTTTCAATTCCTTCAAGCTGAATAGAGCCTAAATAAGTGAGCAAACACAAGAGTTTTCTCAAATAATAGATATACTTTTCTCAAGAATTGTTTTAAAAAAATTGAATTTATGACATAAAATAGTGCTAATTTTGATATAACTATATAACTATATAAGAGCAAAATCGGTTACTTAACAAATCAAGAGTATTCTCATGGCTTTCCATAGGATATAATTAATTATAGGGGCTTGCCCTATAAGAAGTCTAGAACACTGACTATGAATGCAAATAGCTTTGTATCCTTCATAACTAGTTAAACATTTCTTATGATAAGTTCATATATGAAAGTAAATGGTTTCTCTTTTTAAATCGATAGTCAAGCATCAATTTGCCTTTCAAGGTAATAGATGTTATGATATACAATTTTGATTAAAGAAATATTAAATCAAATCATGTGGCGTTCAAAACATTTATTTTTCCACATGGGTTCTTTGACCAATGATTGACATTCATTTATTATAGGTCAATTACAAGCATCAACAATTTAATTGTTATATAATTGTTGTTGTGTTACATACAAAATTTTTTAAAAAATTTAATTATTATATAATTGTTGTGGTGTCACATACTAAAAAAAAAACAATTTTGATATCTATTTTAAGTAGCTTAGGGCATGTCATTCCAAGTATTTGAACTATAAATAATATTAATGTCTTGCAAAATATCTTTTTCTTCTAAAAAAATTTATCTTTATACTTGGGAATATTTTTAAAATCATATAATTATTTTAAATTTTATTTGATTACGATGACATATTCTATTATAATTAAGTCAATAGGATGAAATCATACCCCATTATTTTATAAAGATAGTATGAATAGACCCGTTTAGCCAGACTGACCTAAGTCACGCTATATATACCCCATAATCCTATAAAGATATGGTTTTCATATCATATTGTTAAGATTGAATGTAATTTTTGTGCTTATTACAAATTTATTATGTTTTCTTATAGTGTTTTTTTGTTTGTGAGTTGTGGGCTTAGGATTAGATATATATTTAATTTATTTCAAAGTCTATTTCAATAAAGGAGGGGGATGTAAATATATTTCCAAAGACTAATTGGGTTTGTTACCCATTGCAAATTTCAAGCGTGACCATTATACATTGCATGCTATATTTATCCTTATGAATATTGATATCTATTTTATTAACTAAAGGAAACATTTTTTTATTTTTATCATATAATTTTCAAAGTTTAAAAAGAGCCTATGTGAAGCTTTGGTATGAGTTCTAATGGAGCATTCAGATCAGAGCCATTACTCATATATTATACTTAGGTTCAAGAATGAATTTTAGTGTAAATTTAAAATGGGTTATATATGCTAACTTTGATAGCTTTCTTTTCTTTTTATAGGATGTACTACAAATCCAATTGGAATTAGCCTTTGACATTTATTCATTCTCTTATATGTATTTATTTACAACACTTTAATGATTTACTAATTTCTTAATAGTGTGATATTTTATGGGGCCGATTGTTAAATGTTAGGCAATTAGGATACAAATATCTTACTTAAAAAGCAATTACATAAGAACATCAAATCAAATGCTTCAACATTATTTTTGTAATAAAAACTATTTAATTAAGCATGGCCTATGGCCACTATATCAAATAAAAATTAATTTAAATTCTTCATATGATTGTGGATTTAATTGTTATGTATTGTGCCTCCTATGCCATCTTATAAAGAAGAGTTTCATAACCATTATTGATTCAATGCGTTCACACTAAGGATATATAATATTTGCTTAATTTCTAGTCCTATAAATCATACTTTTTTTTTCATTACAAGTAGACTCAAGAAGAGAAAAACAAAGTACAGACTGACTCAACCCTAGACCTACGCAATCTTGAACTGGCTTCGTCTGTTCGTCCAATTTTTTATTCCTGAAAAGTTAGAAGCAACAAGGAGTCCAAGAGAATCAACAGTGTTTGTCAATCATCAAAACAAAAGTCATGAAAATAGATTTACAACAACAACATATCTTAAACAATCCAAAAAGGTTATAACAAAAAAGAAAGTCGAGCTGAAAAAAAAATCAAGCTAAAAGCTAAAAGCGGGCTCAGTAAGCGACCGAAGCTTCCAGTGACCCTGAAGCCTCGCACGGACCGTCCAGTAAGGTGTAGACAATGTCCAAAAAACCATCCCGAAAAGCCACACCAAAGGTTGCCACTAGCAAAACGACCGGGATGCGAGCTCCGACCACATCATTGCCCTTAGCCCATCGCACCAGCAAATTCAACCACAAAGCATATAATTCCCGAGGATAACTCCAAGAGAAAAAAATGGAAAACATAATGCCACAAAAAATCATCGTCTACGTCGGCCTCTCCCCCAAAATCTCCCCCGAGCTGCACCAATGAGAGAAGGTCTTGAACAAACCAGAGAGAAATCATTGTCATTCTCAGACATCAAACCACCTTCAGAAGAGTCAGATTCTGATTCACCATCCGACGAAACAATCAGCCAATTAAGCTGATCCCTAATCTCCACACCAGAAGAATCACCCAAACATTTAGCCATAGCTTGCGTATCAATCTCATTCACTGGAACCTCAATTAACCTATTGACAATAGGAATACACTCCTCACTTACACCAGATGACGGAGGCTCAGCCTCAAGCACAACTGGAAAAGATTCAATAGACAAATTAACAGCAGCACCACCTTCCAACTTATTAAAAACCTGACCACACCCATTTGGTTCCACAACACCCAAAACAAGCGAACCACCAGACCCCCTTCCACCCTCGGCATAAGAAGTCGCACCAATAATAGGAGCCGAGGCCAACTCCGCCATCAGACCAACCGCCAAAGATTCCACAATCACATCCGACGGACCAAAGCCGTCCACCAAACACGAGGGAATAAACATAATGGCATTAGGAGACAACAAAGAAACATCAACATCCAACAAATTGACACCAACATCAAGCACAGTTGGGCTATTACAGTTAACAACACCCACAGTAGAATTCATGCCAGGCTCCGAATGACCACCAGCCAAAGCAACAGGGCCAAACCTAGCCACAGGGGAACACCCCGATGGCTCACTAGAAAGTAAAGCCCCAAAACCAACATCAGAATTTGACACAGAGCCTGGAGCTAGATTATTTGACACCGCAGGAACATTAATCACCGGAGGACTTCGATCCAAAGAAAGGGGAACATAATGTAAAGCATTATGAGATACCATAGTTACAGCAACATTAGGATCCTTAACGACAACATCCAGCACATCATTAACCACCTTAGAAATACCAACAATCACATCCGGTTTCTAAGACAAAGCCAGCGCAGGTTTAGTAATAGGATGTAAAATAGGGCAGTTATCCTTAGAGTGACCTAAGGACTGAAAATGCATATAGAATAGCGGAATGTCATAAAAAATAACCGTTTGAACATAGCTCGTTTCCATAGAACCAACCCAAATTTTATCACGGTATTTCTTCGTAACATCCAATTCAACCAGGATATGCGCCATGGACGGACGAGAGCCCGAAGCAGTGGCCATATCCGACTTGAGAGGTTTACCGAAAAGAGAACCTAATCCAAAGCGGATTCTAGGAGAAAACAAATGAGGTCTAAGAAGAGGGAAAGAAACCCAAATCGGCACAATAGGGGAATCCACCTCAACATCCAAATTGGGAGACCATTTAACCACTTTCATAAAATTTTTTTTCACAAAGTAAGATCTATGGGAAAACATACAGCAATAATCAAAATAATTCACTAACTTAATGAAAACGTTCCAGTGATTAAGAACAGTGACCGAGAATTCTCCAATAAGATTTAAATTAAAACAAAAATTCCAAATCGCATCAACAGGCGGACGCCTTTCCGGAAAACGGCCAACCAAAGCGAAATCAAAAGGGGCCGCAAGGGAACGAATTTCTTCCTCATAAATCAATAGAGCCGGCAAACCACGATGAGAAGAAACGCATAACTCGGGAAAAGTAGAAGAAATACCAGCTAAAGTGTCTTTAAAAGATAGAGGCGCAGCAACCCCCTTCAGGAAACCGGGATCACAAAGGCGAATGGAAGCCATGAGGCAAACACCAAAAAAATTGAAGAAAAACGGGAAGGAAAAGACACCAAAACGCCAAAACTCATCGCGACGGCGGAAACCCTAGCAGAGGAAGCGAAAGGCGTTTCGACATCGATACTGATCTTCTTCTATAAATCATACTTTGATTTGGCAAAAATGCAAATGCAATAAGTGAACCATAGTAAGGTATATGATGAAGTTTATTAAGTATAACTCAAATGTTATGCTTGTGATGAATATTATTTAAGACTTCAAGCCTTGTCACTTTAGGCAGTGGTAAGTTTTCAATCTTCTCAAACCCTACTCTTTGCTTATTGTATGGCTCTTCTAACATCCTCCTCTCAAACTCCCATATCACTTATCTAATAATTTCCCCACAAAAATGCATTTAAAGGGCCTATAAGTGCACTCAAACAAGACTAGCACTAACCTAACCTAATTTTGTTTACAACTTCATGGCCTTTCTAAACCACTTTAAAATTTATAAAAATATTAGAATATTAAAGTATACAAAATATTATCAAAGTTAAAAGAAATTAAATTTCATGGAGTTCCCAAATCTAGATGCACCAAATTCTAAATCTTAAGTTAAAAATTTTGTCCATATTCCCCTTTCCACTATCTAGCCAATCTCCTCTACATGAAAACTTAATAGTAACTCTATTAAACCGTTTTCAAAGATACTAAACTATTCCTAACACATTTTGAAGGCATACTAAGAATCCATCCAATGGCCTAATCTTTTTCCAAACTACAATTGGTATTAAAACCAAGGTTCGAGGAGGAACACTGGAGACCTCACTATCGTGAGGATTGGTTGATTGATAAAGCACGTGAAATAGGTGAATTAAAAATCCATGAAAATTTAATTCTCTAATTTTAGATTTTTTTTCAATATTTTTATGCTACTAATTTTTTATATCAGAGGTTATCAGCCAAATTACTTATTTTAACCAGTTACATTAACCATTTTAGTCTTATAAACTAGTTTCCTCCACTTTCAATTTTCTAATAAATCACCGCCTAACTTATCTTACGTTAAAATTTCTAGAGTTAAAACACATTATTAAGAGAGTTCCCAACTTACAAAATAAAACTTTTCCTTGGTTCCAATTAATATCATAACTTAACGCAGAAAACTTAGGTTTTATTAGAATTTTTTTTTGTAAGAAATCTTAATGTTTACCATTTTTACTTGCTTCTTATTTTAAAGAGAAGGATTTAAAAATTTAAACTCAATTTAAAGCTTATTTTTAAATTTACTAAATTAAGAAATTATAACTTAAGTAAATAGAAAAAAAAAATTAAAAAATTCTTTTTCTACCAAATTGAATCATTTTGCTTCATCACTACCTACAACATGCACCAAAATCTACTACCATGGATCAAGTCGAAAACATGCCACTACAGGAAAATATGTCATTACCGTCAAAGTTTCAGATGGATAATAATACTCCTAAAAATGCGATGGCGGAACCGGCGGAATATATGCCGGGAAAGTTTTGGCGTAATTTTCAGTGAAATTTCTGACATACAAATATCGTCATATATTCCACCATAATTTTGTCGGGGAAAATATAAATTTTCTAGCAAACATTTTGACAATTTTCACTGGCGGAATGAATGACAAAAATTTGCCGGCTTACTTAAACTTGATGAATTTCTACCTATGCATATTCCACTAGTGACCTGACCGATGGATAATCCACTAGAAAATGCACCAGAAAGGGCCCTATTTCGACCCCTCTACTATCTTTTTTCTCATTCTTCCCATTTCTTTGCTCTTGCTTTTCTTAGCCACCCCGAACGACTCTCACTGACTTTGCCAAACCCAGAATGCAACCAACCTCCCACCGACTCTGCCAAACCCCAAACACAACCGAACCTCACCGATTTTGCCCGAACCCCGAACACGATCAGACCTTCGCCGACTCCACCAAACTTGCACCATTCTTCTCTTAGCTTGGCTCACATTTGAGAGCTTCCCCAAATGTGACCACCCTCATCAACTTTCATCACCTTCAAGTGATTATCAATATCTTAATGAGATTTTTTGTGCATGCATAACATAGAGCAAAGGAACTATGATAGATATGGGGCTAGAATCAAAGTAAAAATGCAACGATGGATACATATTATGTTATATCCTAAATATTTGAAGAACTTGAATATTTTCAATAGAAATTTGAAAGAGAATGTAATTTAGTGTATACTTTTGGCTTTAGTTATGGATCAATGTTCTCACTAGACTTTTGGAAAAGAAATTAGGTCAACCTTTGAGTCTAATGGTTTTCGCATAAGTAGATCTAAAACAAAACATATGGAGTGTTGAGGTGTTGACTACATAAATGAGCCCTTCACTCGTGTGAATTTGTTGATGAGCCAATATGTCATTATTATGATTCTTGTACTCTGAACACATAGACTTTCGTAACATACCGGTACAAGTTAATGGTTATTTGGCTACTCGAAATTATTTGTATGCTTAGGTTTACCAAGGAGCATATATGTGAAAGGTTGGAGTAGATCTAGTAGAAGATAAGATTAGATAGAGTCGCTTTGGATGGTTTGGTCACATAAAAGAAGGGTCTTTTGATCACTCTAAAACTCTTTATATATTTCCTAAACTGAGCCATCTTTGATAGAGGACTTATGTGAAATTTAAAAAATCATCTATTTTGTTTCAAAAAATATTACAACATAATCTAATATATCCATATTATGTATATGTTATATTATGGATATTAAAACTCAAAGAAGTTGGATGTATAATCAATTGACACAAGGATGAAAGACATTGAGGGATGAGTTCAATAAAGGGGTGAATTTTTTAATTCAGATAGCTTCTCAACTGCCTAGATTCATCTAAGATGGAAAGTTTCACTGCCCCTATTCTAAATATAAAAATCTGGTGCACCTAATCCCAGATGACATAACTGTCAATCTATACCATCGAGGCTTCATGCTAGAATATTATTATTAGACTTCTTATGGTGAGTATGAACCATATTTTGATTATCGATGCAACAAGAGTACCAACAATGGGTTGATGAGCAGGCGAGGAGAGCCAATATAAGTATATAAGTTTAATTTTTTTTTATGCGATGTATAAATTTCTTAAACTTTTATTAACTTTCATTGGAGGAGTATACACAGCTTCAAGAGAGCCAGGCTGTAGCAGATAAAGGTTCTTCTATTGGAGAATATTTTTACTGCCACACTTGGTTGCAACTAGTAAAAGGAATGCAACATGGTAGAGTATACAATTTTAGCTTGCAATCCTATGCATACGAGGGTCAGACATCTGGTGGCTCCATTCTCTCAATAAATACTCAGGAGTCTTTATATACCTAATATATAATTGTCCTTACATCTGAGCTAGAGCCCGTAAGGAAAGCATAAGCTTACTAGTAGATGTAGATGCAGTAGTAGATGAAGATGCAGCAGCAAATGTAGATGCATATACAACAAACTTAAATGTTAGAGGAAATGTAAAAGATGAGGAAGCTGATGAGTGGGGGGAGTACAACATTAAAAGAGGAGGAGATTGAATCAGAGTAGATATTATTTATTTTAATGATGGGCATCTGTAATTATGTGTTTTTGGACATGTTTACTTATTTATCATTTGGACATCTTGACTTTTTTTATTGGATATTTATTGATGATATGCTTCTTTTTTTATTGTGTATATATTTATATTCAATAATTTTGTTTTTTTTTAGAGGAAGATGTTTGAATGTATATAGTATTACATCTTTTTATATGCTAAGTTGTATTGTAGAAATTAGTTTCAAAAGAAAGAAGGTTAATTTTTTGTTTATACTACAAGTTTTTGGTACATTATCTATCGAAAATATTGTTAGTAATATGATAAGTAGAAAATAAAATGACATTTTTAGCATATATTTGTGCAGGAATTTCTGGTAGCTATTTCGACGGCAAAGTCAGTCGATAACAGTTTGGTGCCTTAAGGTAGTGGATTATCCACCAATAATTCTGGAAGACAATATCTGTTGAAATTACTAGTGGATTATACATCGGAATATGAAACAAAAAAAGGCCTCGATATATTGTAGTTTTTTTTGCCTGAATTGTGACGAAAATGCCGTTGGAAAATTTTTGGAGGAAACATTTTGGCGGTTTAAACTTTCTGATGCGTGAATTATCGTTGGATCATTTTGCACTGGAATTTTTTCATATATCTTATATTTTTGGTGGATTTGGATTTTGATTGTTTCCGACAGATTTTGTCTACCGATAATAAGGCATTTTCCGACAATGTTCCCAGAAGAAGAGGAGAAGTAACTTACATAATCAGAATAATTTAAATAAAGTAAAAGATGAAATTTATCTTACATAATGAGGAGAATGTTAATAAAATATAAGAAATGATTATGAATCAAACTACCAAAATACAAACTTGACCACTTGAATTAAAGTTTAACTACCATCCCACAACTAAGCAAGAGATGAAAAAATAGAAGAGGAATTTAAAGAAAATTGTAGGTATATTTATCAACATAGGAGAGATTATTTTAAAAACTATAATAAGAAATTAGTCCAACCCTGTGACTCACCAGGAGGATGAAAAGGAGCCAAGATTTTATTCCTGTGAAAGGAGTATGGTCCTCTGCCGCACCTGGTTGTTAAAAGACAATTTATAAGGGCTTATCCATCTAGCTATGGGGGCTAAAGGAAAGACAATATAGTGATGGTGCAATACCTAGAGTGGGTGACTCCCGCAGGGAGTCGATGTAGGTCATAATTTAATTGAACCACTTTAAAATTTGGTGTGTTATTTCTTATTTTTTTATGTAGTTTACTTTTTTACATTTTGTTTTCTATTAAAATTGTTTGGTTAAAAATATGTTATTTATATTATGTTGTATTGATTAGATTATTATCACTATCTTTGTAACTTTATATAAGGGTACTAGCTTCCGCATCAAGTGATAGTATTACTTTCATCTTAGGGAGCCTTAGGACTAGTTCATTAATGTCTTCAATCTCCAAAAACTTTCATTATCCTCCAATAAATGGATTGGATAAGGACTTCAATAACACACTAGAGTAAATTCTAACAAAAATTATGATTGAGAATAAATTATAGTTGCATGAGATGTTAAGAAAAGCTTTATTGGCCTACAAATATATATATCAATTTAGGTTTGTATATTTTATACATCTGATCATTTAAAACAAAAGTGTTTGCAAGCTAGTAGAAACTTAAGTTATATAAATCCTGTTTGAATAAACCCATAATAGATTACTCTATACTAGAACTTTTGAGACTTGGTATTAGTTCTCAAAGGCATGTTATAGTTCATTGTAGGATGGACGAAAACTTTGAGCCTATGTAGAAAGGTCATTATGTAATAGAAAAAGTCTACTATGGAGAACTTATAGATTGTTTGATTATAAAGGTTAACACTTTAAGCTTCTCTTCGAAGGACACTATCTCAGGAAGTATTATTTGTGACTAAATTAAAAATAATATTTCAAAAAAAGGTTTAAGCATTTGTTATATAATTGTATGAATTTTGAAACTCAAATGATGAATTGGGTCCAAATATTCAAAACTTTGATTATTAAAATTTGAACTGAATTAAAAATAATGAAGTTATACATGAGTGGTTAAGATGCTTTGTTGAATTTTATTTATCAAAGATGATAGATAAACTCCACCAATTTCTCCTTTACTAAAAAATAATGGGGTTGTGAAACAAAACAAATAATTCCAAATAAAATAATCACTTAGTTGTATGAGGTTGCCATCATTTGTAGGGAAGTGAAAGATAGTAAAAATCCCAAATGTAATTTTAAATCTTAAAAATTCTTAAAGTTAAAGAAATCCTCAAAAATTCAAAATCTCTTTAATTTCTCCCCCTATTCTAGAAAATGACATGTACAAAAAATCTTGACTATTGTGAAACATTTCTCAAGTTTAAAAGGTCGTCATTTATGATGAAGAGGGATAATTAGAAAATTTAGGAAAAGCTTTACAATATTTAAAATTTAAAATTTACTTATTTTGTAGTTTATGATATCCATTTGGTATTCCAATTTGTAGTTTGAGTTCTGGTTAACACAAGTTACACATTTGGTCCTAGAACCACCTTTCCAATATATTCTCGAGTATTTTTTAGGATATAAGTCATTGGAAAAATTTTGTAATTACCCACCAAAGTTCAAATCAAATAAAATTTTGTGTTTTATGATTAGGAGTTAGTAACCCAAACGATCTTCCTTTTCATAGGCCAAGTATAGTTAGTGTTGGATAATAGTTTTCAATTCCCTATCTAGTTTAGTCAACCCGAACAAAATCAAAATTTACTCTTTTAAGGTTAGGAGTTAGTAACCGAAGTGAGTATCATATCCATATAATTATACTAGCTAGTGTTGGATAACACCTTTTTAGGTCCATTCCTATTCTAGTTAGCACAATTCAAGTTATATTTTAGTCTTTTAAGGTTAGGCATTAGTAGCCCAATGGGACATCCTTTATTTCCTTTCCTAGTTGAATAAACAAAAAATTAAATTAAAATTCAGTTTTTTTCAAAATTTCGTATTAGCAACTTAAGTTGTCTTGCTATACTTAAAATTAGACTAAATAGCATTGGATAACATCCTTTTCAATGCCTTTTGAGTTTAGTCAGCCCAAATAAAAGTAAATTATATACTTCTAATTTTAAGTGTTAGCAACCTAAGTGGGCTTCCCATCCTTAAGTTTGGACTTGTTAGTGTTGGATAACACCTTTTTAGGTCACTATGTAGTTTTATCAACCAAAATAAAATCAAATATTAGTCTTTAGAAGTCAGGTGTTATTTACCCAAGTGGCCATCCTTTCATAGGCGTGTACTAGAAATTTTTTTATAATACCTTTTAAGGTCCAATCCTTGTTTATTTACCAAAAATTAGCATAGCTTTTTAAGATTAAGTATAAGTCAACAAAGTGTGTTTTTTTCTTTAAAATTTGGCAGTCTTTTTAATTCATCTCAAATCCCTTAATATAATTCAAATGAAGGTTAAATCAATCTTAAATTACTCACAAATTTATTTTAAACTCTACAAATCAAATTAACCTAAAAAAATATGTAAATTCTCACAATTTTCATTAAAGCTAAATCTTATATCATCTTGGATTTTGCTAATTGTGTGGGTTAACAAAAATGTGTGTGGCATAATTTTATGAGTTCACCAAATCTATTGGGGTCCATTTATTGACATCATTTTTTTATGAGGTTAATATCCACTTTTCCCTATGTTACGCCAAGCATATAGGATAATTATCCATGGGATTCCCTTCGGAGTAGACCTAAAGACATAACACTGAATTACCCTAGAATGCCCATAGAATCATTTAGACACTCCTAAGTGATCTTAGTAAAGTGGTAGAATCACTCATGATCCAAACCTTAAATAAACCCTAAATTAGGACCCATAATTATATAAAAGCCTTTTTCTATATGAAATGTGTATCCCCCTCGAAAACAAATACTAAACTATCCCTAGGCTTACCTTAGAGACACCCAAATCTAACTTAGTAACATTTCCTTGACCCTACTTAACTTATACTCATATTCAGGTCATTTAGAATCATTGTTGACTCTTCGTTAGTCCAATTATCCAAAATCAATCCTTGTTGACAAGAGTTATTAAAATGCCCATATATCAAAACCCTTGGGTGAAGATGGGTCAAAGATAATCTTCTAACTTCAGCTTGGGTCAAATTAAACTAGGAGATATCAATAATCAGTTTAACTCACCCTTGATCCTTGGTCAGCCCCTATTGACCATAGGTTGACCTAAAAGTCTAGATTACCTAAATATCCTAAATATAACTGATCCCAGGTTTTTTATTCTTGTAACTCTTCTCTAGACTGATCAGTTGTTCTAAATTAAGCAAACCCAACTTAGGATCGCTCTAGCCTTTACCTAAACCATGGTTAATGATGATTAATTTTGATTAGGTAAAAATTACCCAAAGGCCCATTCTTTAATTAAATTCTACTACTTCAAAGTCAACATCATCACATTAAAACTTAATAATCAAACTCTTAAGCTCAAATTTAACTATCATAAGAAGCAATGCCCTTTATCTAACCTAAGCTACCTGAAAAGGCTAACCCAAGTTGACCAAAAGTACATAAAACTCAATTTGAACTTACCCAAGCCAATCCAAATCGGCTTAGTGCATAAGTGAGATTCCATGAACCTTCTAAAGTATATTTTAGGTTAACCAACCACATAACATTACTTCCACAACAAGCCTACATTTATCCTGACCTCCTCAAGTGGTCATAAATGGTCGAACGACCCCTCTAGCTATCCTTTAGTGTTTGGGTAATCTCTCACACATTGAAACATCCAAATTATCAATCCTAAACTAAGTTCACTACCAATAATAGCTACCAAAGTTTGGAATTCAATCTGGACGTAAATTCAAGTGTCCCATATATACCTTCTTCTAGCCTAAACTCTCATGTTAGAATCATTCCCCAATATTTCCCAAAGCATTTTTCAAAGTTCTTAGCTTTCCCCAATCTCTAAGATCTCTGTGCTCATGGGTTGAGTAAGCTTTAGTGAGGTGTGTTTAGCTAAATTGCAAGTTTTAATCTAGGCATCTTCATCTTTCGTGTCTTCACTGAACTTATTCTAAAGCCTATAAGGAACTCTCTCAAAACCCTTTTCCCTTAAAGAATCCATTGAATGAAAGTCATTCTCAAACAAAATTGTATTTTTTTTTTTAGGTTTTGGGACATTAAGAAAAGGATGTACAATCCAATGCAAACCAACAAATTGATCACAAAATTATGGCCCCCAGATCCATCAAAATCAATTTGGAGAAGATCTGTCCATGGGTTATGTTGGATCATCAAATTCCCACGAAGGTTTTTATTAAAAGCAGATGGTTGGACATGAAATAATGATTTTTTATTTCATTCAAATTTAATGAGCAACCATGATTTAATTGTATAAATTCCCATTTAAAATCAATGATTCGAGTTCCCTCTAATAAATCTAAGTGTATAATGGTTTCCTACTTTAAATAAAGACCACTCCAGTGCTGCCATGCGAAAAGAATGACTGACTTAACATTGATTTTATTAAATTCAACATATGGATTTTATTAAATTATAAAATATAAGAGAACTTTAAAAAAGTAAAATATATTTAATTTCTTATCCAAATATTGCATGCAATAACTCTATGGATTTATAAAATAGCATATAATATTTTAAAAATAGCTTTAGAGCTTTTAAATTAAAGATATACTTTGAATTAATTAAATACTATATAGAGTAATTTGAGTAATTAACATTCTTAGTCCCTAAAAAGAATTTTAGCAAAGGGTTAGGATGTCTTCGGCATCCTCAAATTTCCCTTAATGGATTTAAAGTTTCCATGACCCACAATGGAATTACCAAATTACTAGACCAAAATGTAAGCTAGAATTTTAAAAATTCATTTCTCATAAACAATGAATGAAAATATATTGAAATGTGAATGGTATACTTGTTTGTTTATGAGGGTTTGAGGAAATGTTTGCATAAGAAAAATTAAGTAAGTTCATCCATTTGAAAATTCATTGAAATGTTATGTTTAAAATGCTTTGTTGACCTCAATTTTGAATGAGACCAGTTTTCTTATGTAAAACACTAACATCAAGTCATCAATCATTAAACCATACATCAAACTCTATACTAACCATTAGCATAGTGCCTTAATCATTAGTATACTTAAATAATCACTTGACAATCACCCCTAACAGCAAATTGATCATCATATATATCACCTCAAAATAAGGGTATCAATATTTGACCCATCCTAAAATGTTATGCAAACCCAACACAAAAAAATCTTAGTTCGGGTTAACATGTTTCCCATAAAAGTCAGGTTTAGGGTTGATGTTCTAACAAATTTATAAAATTGGGTTAGGTTCAGGTTGACCTAAAAACTAAAAAAATGATGCAAATTTACTTGGATCCCACCCTCATGTCCTCCCTCCTGACCCATGCTCGCATCCGCTGTTGAACCCACCCTCATTTCTATTATTGCACATGCTCACACTGTACCGATGAACCCTCCGACACATGCTTCGGCACCCAAAAATCCTTGAAACTTGAAAAAATTTCCCTTCACTTGAAACTTAGAAAAATGACCTTGGAGTCTTGATTTATCACTTAAATATTGATTGGGAATGTCCCTAGGGTCAACCACATGAGCTTGAAAGCATTTCAATATTCCTAACCCCTAAAACTCAATTATTTCAATAGGTTATAAAACCTTCAAATATTTATAGCCTATGCCACTAAACATGGTATCCTATGATTTTGATATTGGAGGCTTCTCCAAACTCATTCACTATGATCAACATCACTAGCATGATGTATTAAAATTATCTAGAGCTTTAGATAACCACCATAAAACCCTAAAATCTTATACTTTAAAATTTGAATTTTTCTTAAATCCCAACATAGCTCAATAAAATTAGACCATATAATGATCTACAAAAATCATTTGACCAAGTCATGACCAAGCTTAGTTGACTAAGTTTGGGCTAGAAGAGGACTAAGTTTAGTTGACTAAGTCAACCAAGGTTGACCATATGAAACCATTAAACCAAAAAGCTACATTTTATACATTTAAACTTTACCACTATATCGAACTTACACCAAAGTGTTCAATACATCCTATTTAATGGTTTGAACCCAAACTTATCCCAAAGGTTAGCTTAGTTGACCAAATCAACCTAGGTTGACCAAATGTCCTATATATGGGTTTTAACCTACATTTCATATAAGAAGACCTTACCAAACCTTGGAACCACCACCAATGAATTCAAAACATCTTTTGGAATGTAATGGATTAAATCTAAACCCTTTGGTCTACTTGGTTGACCAAGTCAACTAAGGATGACCAAGCTTACATATATTGAAATCCATTGCATTTTCATTGACCAAGGCATGATTAAACCCATCTAAACTAATAGTGTTGTCTATAGAATCCATAGGGATCAACTCTAGGACTCATGCATTTAGTCCACATGGGTTAGCCACTTGGCTTGACCAAAATGGTCAAAATCATAATGTACCCAATATAAAACTAGACTTAATTGACCTAATAAATCACATCTATTACATTGCCTAAGGCTCATAATATCTTCCATGGTTAGCCCAACCTTTGAACTGACCTATGTTGACTCAATGAGCTAATCCAATGCTAGTCAAATTACCCAAACTAAACTATCTTGCTTGCCCTACTTTCCCAAGTCTAGTTGGCTCTTAAATGGACTTTAGGAATGTTCTAAGAGCATTTTTACTGCATTTACTAGCCTAGCTTGGTTGAATCTAGACATATTTTTGAAAATCTCCCACATGTTACTCATGGGTTAAGCCTACTCTTGCACTTTAGGCCAACCCAAACTCTCAAATATTCATGATGTCTTCCTTGAACCCTCTAGAGCATGCTTGACCTGACATAGAGGCCAGAGAGAGCTGAAATAAAGCTAGAATCCTATTTAAGTGCATTTTAAAAGTCTATAAATACCCCAAAATTTTACTAAAGAATGGTTTGATTTTTATTTTAAGTAGCTTCCTAAGTGTGAGAGCATCCTTTCTCTATTTTTCTAGCTATCCATATGAGGTGTTATGGTGGTTTCGAGCAAGCTCCGCCGATCGTTCCATTATGAGAACTTAATATTCAATTCATTCATTCTTAAGTATTGACTTCTTGAGAAGAAATGTTTCAAGGGTTCGGCCGATCATGCGTAAAGCAAGGCCAAGGGTATTGGAGTTTTACTTTAGGTATTCTTTTTTTTTTCCAAGCTCTAATCTAGGAGGGTCTGTGGACCTCATTTTTGTATGAGGTCTCTACGACTCACTTTGGGTTTCTTTATAGTTACCTAATGACTAGAATATGTCCACTTCTTTGCCAAATATGTCTTAGTAAAAAGAATCCATATCTAATCAAATCAAGTTGCACCCTTCAATTCAATTTATGAACCAACCTTCAGCAAACTTTTGATCAACCTTCAAATCATATCTAATCATTCTCAATCATTAATTCTTTTATCTTTGATGTGGATAATCTAAAATCAACTAGTCATTTTGAAAAGCCAATCTAAATCCAACATTCCAAGCCAAATTCTAGGATTAAAGTCCAATATCCCGAAACCCTTTCTGGGTTAATTTTTTGTCACCTAGAAAACCAGTCAAATTTGAACCCATTCTTAGATTCCTAGCCCTAGAAAGGATTGGATAACTCATAGTAGTGGACGTAGGTAAAGTTTTGACCAAACCACTATAAAATCTCATGTGTTTGCACTTTATCTTTGTTCTCTCTCTCTCTCCCTCTCTCTCTCTCTCTAGTGATGGTTATTGGCAGTAGCAGAGACGATCGTCTCATTTTTTGAGTTTCAGTGAGATGCTAATCCATTTAATCATGATGGTGTTAAGCATATCGCCAGCAAAGGAGGTGGGATTTATAATGGCCCTAGAGGATATTTGGTATATGTCGCCATCGACATTTCTTGCCTCAGTGGCTATGTAATAGGGAATCTCGATAATGATGAATTCAGTCACAGGCTCATCACGATCCTTAGAGAGAACTATGTCTCCGAAGAAGGTGTTACTTTTGATGCTAGAGCGTGCACCACACTAGCTTTTATTACTTTACACTTCGATGGACAGCGCGAGTTTATGTTCTATCAAAACCCTAGCATTGATATGCTTCTTAACCCAATTGAAATGGATCTGGATCTCATGTGCATGGAAAAAGTCTTCCATTATGGATCTGTAAGTTTGATCACAAATCAATGTGGATCAGCTCAGTTAAAGGTCATTGAGGTTGCTAAGGAAGTTGGAGTTCAAGTCTCTTATGACCTAAACCTTTGGCTGTAAATGGTTACCGCTGTGGCCATCTGCAGTCGAGGCAAAGGAAATTTTTTTTGAGCATCTGGGATCAAGATGATGTCATTAAAGTTAGTGATGTTGAGCTTGAATTCTTAATTAATAGAGATTTAGTAGAAGATGAAGTTGCTTTGTTACTGTGGTGGCCAAGCTTGAAGCATCTGTTGGTTATACTTGCCGAAAAGGAATGCAAGTATTACACCAATGATTTTTGAGGGGTTATTAATGCCTTTAATGTTAGCCAAGTTGACAACATATGTAACTGGTGATGCATTTGCAGGTGCTTTACTCAGCAAACTTATTGATGATATCTCAGTATTGCTGGATGAAAAGAAACTGAGAGAAGTGTTGATATTCACAAATTCTTGTGGCGCAATCACTGCCACTATGAAAGGAGCAATCCTTGCTCCGCCCAGCCTTGCAAGGGCCATGGCTGTTTTGGAGAAGCCATAAAACATCCCCAACAAAGCCTTGTCTACTTTTGCTTCTCTTTGCAAGCGTAATAAGCTTATTATCATGTTCAATGTGCACTTATGGCCATCAGGCACCTCTATTTCTTTATGTCGAGTCGTGATCTCTTCCATATTTTGTATCTAATATTAGTGTGATAAACTATATGTATTATGTTGTAGTAATAATTGACAATTTTAAAATGTAAGTGAAAAGCTTATAGGAGAGCAATAGTTTAAAAATTAAAAAAAAATAAATAAAGAACATTAAAACTCTAAAACAACCTTTCTTTTATACTTAGGGATTGATTATCTGTAAGGGCACTAAAATCTTTTACTTGAGCTTCAATTTCTATATTTTATACATGAAATTAAACTAAAATAAATATTGCGAATAACAAATTAAATTAAAAATAATAGATTTGGGTCTCTAAATTAAACCTTCCAAATTTGAACCCTTTTTTAGGTCCCTAGCCATAGAAAGGAGTGGATGTCTCTGAGTAGTAGACGTAGGTCAAGGTTTGACCAAACCATTATATAAAATCTCATGTGTTTGCACTTCATCTTTGTTCTCTCTCTCTCTCTCTCTCTCTCTCTCTCTCTCTCTCTCTCTCTAGTAATGGTTATTGGTAGTAGTAGAGATGAACATCTCATTATGAGTATCAGTGAGATGCTAATCAATTTAATCATGATGGTGTTAAGCATATTTCCAGCAGAGGCGGTTGGATTCAAAAAGGCCCCTAGAGGCTATTTGGTAGATGTCGCCATCAGCATTTCTTGCCTCAGTTGCTGTACAATAGGGAAGCTCGATGATGATGACTTTAACCACATGCTCATCGCGATCCTTAGAGATAACTATCTCCAAAGAGAACTTTTATTTTATCCAGTGAACGTACGCTCCTCTACGTTCGGTTTAGGCAAAAAAAACGTCTATACCGAGTACCGAGTTGTACCGAGTTTTTTCAAAAAACTCGGTACAGGCGCTTTTTTGCCTAAATCGAACGTAGAGGAGCGTACGTTCACTGGATGTAATAAAAGTTCCTCCAAAGAAGGTGTTACTTTTGACACTGGAATGTGCACCACACTAGCTTTTATTACTTTACACTCCGATGGATAGTGTGTGTTTATGTTATATCGTAAACCTTGCATTGATATGCTTCTTAGTCAAATTGATATGGATCTGAATCTCATCTACATGGAAAAAGTCTTCCATTATGGATCTAGAAGTTTGATCACAAATCAAAGTGGATCAGCTTAGTTAAAGGTCATTGAGGTTGCTAAGGAAGTTGGAATTCAACTCTCTTATGACCCAAACCAACGGCTGTAGATGGTTTTCGCTGTGGCCATCTACAGCCAAGGCAAAGCAAAAAATTTTCAGCATCTAACATCAAGATGATGTCATTAAAGTTAGTGATGTTGAGCTTGAATCTTAACTGATAGAGATTCAGTAGAAGATGAAGTTGCTTTGCAGCTGTGGTGGCCAAGCTTGAAGCTTCGGTTGGTACCCTTGGCAAAAAGGAATGCAAGTATTACACCAAGGTTTTTCGAGGGGTTATTAATGCCTTTAATGTTAGCCAAGTTGACAACATGTTGAGCTGGTGATGCATTTACGAAGTTGGATTGTCCTGGGATGACGGTACAGGTTGTGAAGAAAACTCTGGCAGAGAAGTTCCTCCCAGGACAAACTGAGGTTCGTTTGGACGAAAATGCCTACCGAGAGCAAATCGTCCAGGGAGGATTTGGGATCGTCCAAGACGGTCTGCATGGGTTTATATGGAAATAAGATCTTTTTAAAGAGAGAGAAAAGCCCAGGAGAGAGAAATTCGAAGGAAAAAGAATAAAAAGTGATTTTTGGGCGACTTCTGTTCGTTTCCGTCCGTAGCTACAGTTGAGAAAGTTGACTGACTCGAGGTAAGACACATTCCGTCTTTCTCAATTTTCAGAAATGAGGATTTTGATGACTTTTCTGTTTCAGATTTTATTTCCGTTAGTGAATAATTCATTCTGTTTTGTACTGAAAAATGTTTTATCGCGTAACTTTCAATATGTTTCTGAGATAATAATTATGCACGTTTTGAGTATTTTTTGGAATATTTTTACCGGGTATTTTGAATTCTGCGGAGTTTTGATCGAATAACAATTTACCTGGACGTCTGAATTTACTATTTCAGTACAATGAAAGTTTTAGAATGATGTTGTGTACTCTCTGTGGTAATTTGGTAAATTTCTGAATCTGTAAATTTTGTGGAAAATTCCTTATACTGACGTTATTCCTCTGACGATTTTTCAAACGAATTTCGATTTTCTAATTTGAATGAATTGTTGTGCTGTGATATCAAAAGGGAGTTATAAGGGGCTGAAATCCTTTGGGATTTCGTTGTCTGGGTCTGAGAAATCTGAAAATTTTGTATATTTGTTCTGTTATAGTGCTTCAAGCACAAAGTGAGATATAAGGGGCCAGAATCTGTTGATATTCTGTCAGTGTTAGGGGAGGGAGGCATAAGGGGCCGGAATCCACAGAGATTCTGTATAGGTCTGGGAATCTGAAATCTGATATGTGTTCTAATGTTGAAATGTGATTTCATCTGATTCTACATATGTTCTGTACTATTCTGTTTGTTCTGTACGATTCTGTCTGTTATGTTAATCTGACTTGAATATTTTGTTATGAAGTGAATTCCGTTTTATGTATAAGTGATTTGATTTCTATTTGATCAAGTATCTGTATTCTTATGACTATATGACTTCTGTAAGGTTATTTGAATTCTTTACTACTATTTGAATATTTGCTTCTGATATATTTTTTGATGTAAATTTCTAGAGATTTGGATTGGTGAGTGTAGTCTTGCTGAGCTGTTAGCTCATCCTTATTTTCTACGTGGTTTTTAGGTTCTGGGAAAGGAAAGAAAGTCTTGGACTAAAAGTTCAGTGTCTGATCTATGATTAGGTATTTTGCACTTTTGATTTTTGTACAGTCATGAATTTTTTATTATGTTTTTTCCGTCTATAGCCATGCACTGTATTGTACATGATTATTTTGATGAGAAAAAAAAAAGAAAGAAGAAAAAAAATAGTGGATGCATTTTTATATATTAGGATGTTTTTAGCAGCTCTGTATTTTCTATCTGTTTGTTTGAATATGGGGAAGAAAGTTCTGAAGCAAATTCCAAAACTAGATCCTAGATTTCAAGTTTCGTCGTGAATCGATGTGAGTGGGATTTGTTCTGGTCGGGTTGGGTCGTGAAAAACTTTAGTGGTATCAGAGCAATAGTTTTAAAACTTGGATTGTAAGACAGAGCTATAGGAATTGATCTGTAAGTCTGTCGGGGTAGTTCTGGTTTGTCTGGATTTTTTATTCTGTTATTTTATGTGCATAGTTTTCTGTGTGATTATGGATCTGCCAGACCCAGATATGACTGATGAGCAGAGTGCTAGTCAGGTAGCTCCTGTGAACAGTTTTTCCCTAATGGTTGGTTCTGATACGGTCTCTAAATTTGCTACGTTGGTTGCTTAGATAATGAGTGAAACTCAGAATAGAGCCTCTACTGTTCGATCCGAGGATATAGATAGACATTTACATATGTTTTTGAGATTTAAATCTCTGATATTTGAGGGCACGATTGAGCCCAGAGCAGTTGAGGAGTGGTTAAGGAGGTTAGAAAAGACCTTTGATGGTATGTAGTGTCCTCTAGACAGGAAGCTACCATTAGCTATTTTTCTGTTAGATGGTAAAGCTGAGCGCTGGTGGACGGGCCAACAGGAGGAGAAATTTCAAGGCAAGATGAACTCTCTGATTACTTGGCAAGAATTTTCTAAGATATTTCGATCGTGGTTTGTACCTCCTTCTACAAGACAGCAAATGCATGAGACTTTTCTGAGGTTTTTTCAAGGGAGCTTGATAGTTATATAATACGAGGCAGAGTTTACTACTTTGGCCTGATATGCTCTGCAGCTGGTAAGTACTTATGCTGACAAATGCTATAGATTTTTGAGGGGACTACGAGATAGTCTGAGACAGCCCCTGGTACCATTTCATAATTCTGATTTCTTTGAGCTTGTTGAGAGAGCTCGACTGATAGAGAAAAATCTGATGGCTACTCACCAGCGATGGATTTCTAGTAGGTAGAGATTTATTGGTGATGCTTTTGGTAGTGGTTTTTCTGGATTTGGCAAGAAGATATTTGCTTCCAGGAGGAGTAGACAGTCTGTGTCCACTACATCTTCTAGTAGTGGCAGTGTGACCGGTTCTGGGTCAGTTAGAGGTGCACCTGTGGTCAAACTTATGGATGATGTCATTTTGGCCAGTACTACAGGATGACTGGTTAGTGTTTAAGATATGGTTAGACAGGACATTAGATTGCAGAGTGTCCACAAGTTGGATTTGATCGATGATCTGAGTCTGGATCTAAGGGCTTTGCTAGATCAGCAGGAAGGCCGAGGAAAGTTCCTCCATATACTATTTCTAAGGGATCATCTGGTAGATCAGGTTCTATAGCGAGGAGACCACCTGGCGATACTCAGAGGGTGTCTGGTAGTTCTGTAGCTTCATCTCCAGTTCAGCCACGTGTATATAGTTTGAATCAGAAAGAGGCTCGTGATGCTCCGGATGTGGTGATAGGTATGGTTTATATTTTTGAACACCCCTATCGTGTTTTGTTTGATTCTGGAGCCAATCACTCATTTATGTCCGAGCGTTGTTTTGATGCGTTGCATCTGGATTCTATTTTGCTACCGATTTCTCTTTCCGTTCTTTTGTCGGCTGGAAATAATTTAATTGCTCATAAGTTTTGTTATTGTGAGATTGAAATTTCTAGCAAGAAATGGAAGTCGAGTTTGATTTTGTTGTCGATTTCTTCGAATGATGTGATTTTGGGCATGGATTGGCTGAGCCTGTATGAGGCTCAGATTGATTATTTGAAGAAGCAAGTGAGCTTGCTTATGGAGGGTGAGAGATGTGTATTCCAAGGATTAAAAGGCGTTATCTCCTGTTTGATTTCTATTTTGGAAGTTAGAAGAATGTGGAAGAAGGGTTGTATGGTATTTTTGGCCTCAGTAAGGGATATGAACATGGATGCAGGTTCTGTTTCTGATATCCCAGTGGTACGAGAGTTTTTAGATGTATTTCTTAAGGAGTTGGTTGGATTGCCTCCGAATAGAGATGTTGAGTTCTATATTGATGTGTTTCTAGGTACAGCTCCAATATCGAAAGCTCCGTACAGGATGGCACCGAAGGAACTTTCAGAATTGAAAGTTCAGCTTCAGGAGTTGGTTGATAGAGGATTTGTTCGTACTAGTGTTTCTCCTTGGGGAGCACCTGTTCTATTTGTAAAGAAGAAGGACGGGACAATACGCATGTGTGTTGACTATAGAGATCTGAATAAAGTCGCAATCAAGAATAAGTATCTGTTGCCACGGATTGATGACTTGTTTGACCAGCTAGCTGAATCTTCTATATTCTCAAAAATTGTTTAAGATCTAGATACTTCCAGGTGAAGGTAAAGGAAGCTGATGTGATGAAGAGAGCTTTCAGTACTCGGTACGGACACTTCGAGTTTTTGGTTATGCCTTTTGGGGTAACCAACGCACCTGCTATTTTTATGGATTTAATGAACAGAGTGTTCAAGGAGTATCTAGATCAGTTTGTAATTATCTTCATCGACAATATTCTGGTATATTCTGCTTCTGAAGAAGACCATGTCAGACATTTGAGGATTGTTTTGGAGACTTTGACACAACATCTGTTGTATGCTAAGTTCTCCAAGTTTGAATTCTAGTTGAAGAGTATTTCTTTTCTAGGGCATGTGGTGAGTGGAGAAAGTATTTTTATCGATCCTCATAAAGTTCAGGCAGTTGCTAATTGGCCAAGGCCTTCTACGGTATTTGATATACGTAGTTTCTTGGGCATGGCTGGTTATTATATAAAGTTTGTGAAAGGATTTTCTCAGAATTCTGCACCTCTGACGAGACTGACTCAGAAATTAGTAGCTTTCTTTTGGACACCAGAGTGTGAAGCTAGTTTTCAGAGATTAAAGGATTGTTTAACTTTAGCTCCAGTGTTAGCACTTCCGTCTGGTACAAAAGGATTTCAAGTGTTCAGTGATACTTCACTAAAAGGTTTGGGTTGTGTCCTGATACAGCAAGGTCAGGTAATTACTTATGTTTTGAGACAATTGAAACCACATGAAAAGAATTATCCGATGCATGATTTGGAATTGGATGCAGTTGTATTTACTTTGAAGATTTGGAGTCACTACTTGTATGGCGCCAGGTGTGAGATATTTATAGATCATAAGAGTTTTAAGTACATCTTCACTCAGAAGGATTTAAATTTGAGGCAAAGAAGATGGCTTGAGTTCATTAAGTATTATGATATGACGATTCAGTATCAGCCTGGTAAGGCTGATGTGGTAGCCAACGCTCTGAATAGGAAGTCTTCTGGATTATCACGTATTCACCTTACTTCTGATGCTTATATGATACGAGAGATGGAAAGACTAAGGTTAGAGGTGATTTCTTCTACTAGTCCGGATTTTGGTGTGTTGACTCAGATGGACATTGAGTTTTCTTTGGAAGCGAGGATTATTGAAGCTTAAAAGTTAACTCTGAATATGTGAAGCTGATTGTTCAGATTGAATTAGGTAAGAAATCTAAACTACTACTTTCTGATTTTGGTATCATTTTCTGTAAGAGCAGGCTGTCGATTCCTGTGTTTGGAGATCTGAGGAAGGAGATTCTGAATGAATCTCATTATTCAGGCTATACCATTCATCCAGGAAGTGGTAAGATGTACGGAGATATGAAGAGTTTATTTTGGCGATCTGGAATGAAAAAGGATGTATCGGAGTTTGTTTCGAAATGCGAAATATGTCAGTTAGTGAAGGCAGAGTATCAGCGACCAGGAGGTCTTTTGCAATCATTGTCTATCCTTGAGTGGAAGTGGGAGGAGATAATGATGGATTTTGCTATGGGTTTTCCTCGATCAAGGCAAGGACATGATGCCATTTGGGTGATTGTAGACCGGTTGACAAAGTCTGCACATTTTCTTTCGATCAGACAAACGGATCCGGTGGACAAGTTAGCTCAGATATATGTTAAAGAAATTATCAGATTATATTGTGTGCCTAAAGTGATTGTATCTAATCGATATGGATGATTCACTTCCACACTTTGGAAGGGTATTCAGCAAGGCTTGGGTATGAAGTTGTATTTCAGTTCGGCTTTTCATCCGCAGACTAATGGACATTCTAAAAGGACTATTTAGGTACTGGAAGTTCTTTTGAGGCTATGTGTTCTGGATTTTGGAGGTAGTTGGGAGGATCACATCCCTTTGATAGAATTTGCTTATAATAATAGTTTTCTGTACAATATTGGTATGGCACCTTACAAAGCTATGTACGCTCGAAAGTGTAAAACCCCTTTGACTCTGACTGAAGTGGGAGATAGACAAGAAATAGGTGCAACTTTGTGGATGAAACTGTTCTGAAAATCAATCTGATTAAAAAAAGATTTAAAGCTATACAAGATAGATAACAGAAGTATTATAATTTGAAGCATAGGCTGGTGGAATTTCAGGTTGGTGACTTTGTGTATGTCAAAGTCAGTCCAATGAAAGGTGTTAGCAGATTTAGTAGTGTAAGCAAGCTCAATCCAAGGTATGTCGGACCTTTTGAGATCATTGAAAGGATTGAAAATTCTACTTATATATTATTATTGCCCGATCAAATTTATGACTTACATAATGTATTTCACGTATCCTCTTTGAGAAAGTTGATCTCTGACTCTGAAAAGAAACTTTCTGAAGATGATGTGGAGATTAAAAAGAATCTACAGTATAAGGAAGAGCCTGAACGGATTTTGGCTTATAATGTGCGTAAGTTAAGAAGCAAATATATTCCGATGGTTAAAGTTCAGTGGAAGCATAAAACAGCATGAGAATCTACTTGGGAGAAAGAGTCGGATATGAGACAGTCATATCCGCATATGTTCTGACTCAGTTTTGTTTTAGAAATGTCGAGGACGACATTTTTCTGAAGTTGGGGAGATTGTGAAAGTTGTTTTTCTTCCACGATCATCCATGATGAAGTTGGATCGTCCTGGGACAATTGGTACAGGTTGTGAAGAAAATTTTGGCAGAGAAGTTCGTCCCAAGACGAATTGGGGTTCATCTAAATGAAAATGCCTCCCGAGAGCAAATCGTCCCTGGACGATTTGGGATCATCCAGGATGATCTGCATGGGTTTATATGGAAGCGAGATCATTTTGAAGAGAGAGAAAAGCCCAGGAGAGAGAAATTCAAAGGAAAAAAGAAGAAAAAATGATTTTTGGTCTACTTCTGTCCATTTCCGTCCATAGCTGCAGTTGAGAAAGTTGTCCGACTCGAGGTAAGACACATTCCGCCTTTCTCAATTTTCAAAAATGAGGATTTTGACAACTTTTTTGTTTCGGATTTTGTTTTCATTAGCGAATAATTGATTCCATTTTGTACTGATAAAGGTTTTACCGCGTAACTTTTGGTATGTTTCTAAGATAATAATTGTGCACGTTTTGAGTATTTTCTGGAATATTTTTACCGGGTATTTTGAATTCTACAGAGTTTTGATCGTATAATAATTTATCTGGATATCTGAATTTACTGTTTCAGTATAATGAAAGTCTTAGAAAGATGTTGTGTACTATCTATGGTAATTTGGTAAATTTCTGAATCTGTGAATTTTGTAAAAAATTTCGTATACTGCCGTTATGCCGTTGATGATTTTTCTGACGAATTCTGATTTGAATGAATTGTTCTGCTGTGATATCAAAAGGGAGTTATAAGGGGCCGGAATTCTTTGGGTTCTGTTGTCTGGGTCCGGAAAATCTAAAAAATATGAGAATCAATTCTGTTCTGAAAATTTCGTATATTTTTTCTGTTCTGGTGCTTCAAGCACAAAGAGAGATATAAGGGGCCAGAATACGTTGAGATTCTGTCAGTGTCAGGGGAGGGAGATATAAGGGGCCAGAATCCGTTGAGATTCTGTCAGTGTCAGGGGAGGGAGGCATAAGGCGCCAAAATCCGAAGAGATTCTGTAAGGGTCTGGGAATCTTAAATATGATATGTGTTCTGATGTTGAAATGTGATTTCATCTGATTTGACATATGTTCTGTACTATTCTATTTGTTCTGTACTATTCTATATGTTCTGTGAATCTAACTTGAATATTCGATTATGAAGTGAATTCTATTTTCTATATAAGTGATTTGATTTCTATTTGATCAAGTATTTGTATTCATATGACTATATGATTTCTGTACGATTATTTGAATTATGTACGGCTATTTGAATATTTTCTTCTGATATGTTTTCTGATGTAAATTTCTGGAGATTTGGATTGGTAAGTGTAGTCTTGCTGAGCTGTTAGCTCATTCTTGTTTTCTTAGTGGTTTTCAGGTTCTGGGAAATGGAAGAAAGTCTTGGACTTGAAGTTCAGTGTCTGATATGTGATTAGGTACTTTGCACTTTTGATTTTTGTACAGTCATGACTTTTCTGTTCTGCTCTTTCCGTCTATAGCCATGCACAGTATTGTACATGATTATTTTGATGAGAAAAAAAAAAGAAAGAAGAAAAAAAAAGTGGATGCATTTTTGTATATTTGGATGTTTTTAGGAGCTCTGTATTTTCTGTCTGTTTGTTTGAATATCAGGAAGAAAGTTCTAAAGCAAATTTCAAAACTAGATCCTAGATTTTAAGTTCCGTCGCGACTCGATGCGGGCGGGATTCGTTCCGGTCGGATTGGGTCGTGACAGCTCTTGTGGAGAAGCCATAAAACATCCCCAACAATGCCTTGTCTATTTTTGCTTCTCTTTGCAAGCATTATAAGCTTATTTTTATGTTCAATGTGCACTTATGGCCATTAGGCAGCTCTATTTCTTTATGTCGAGTCATGATTTGTTCCATATTTTGTATCCAATATTAGTATGATAAACTTTATGTATTATGTTGCAGTAACTATTGATAATTTTAAAATATAAATGAAAAGCTTATAGGAGAGCCAAAGTTTAAAAATTAAAATAAATAAATAAATAAATAACATTAAAGCTCTAAAACAACCTTTCTTTTATAGTTAGGGATTGATTTATCTGTAAGGGCACTACAAGCTTTTACTTGAGCTTCAATTTCTATATTTTCTACATTTTTTTTAACAAAAACATTCAATTTCCAGATCAGAAAACCACATTGAAGGTAAACCACGAAAAGTAGACTGCCTAAGATCCGGAAACACCGGCTTAACTCCATCAAGAGCCTCACGAAAAGAGCGCGCATGAGAAACCCCACCAAAAAAACCAGGGTCCTTAAGCTTTGAAGGAGCCATAGCGGAAACGCCGGCGAAACCAGAGAAAAAAACACCAAAACACTCCAGAACGAAAAGCAGAGAGCAGGGAAAGAAAAGCTTCCCTGAAACCAAAAGAGCGCCGGCGAGAAAAAACCCCCCGAGGGCCGGGGACACCGCGGAGTCAAAAAACCCCCATATCCGCTAAACCTAGCAGAGCGACTGCAATCATCTATATTTTTTACATGAAATTAGATTAAAATAAATATTGCAAATAACAAAGTAAATTAAAAATGATAGATAGTAAAAGAGTTATCAATAAAAATGAAGCCCTAAATTATTTTTTTTAATGAACATCTAAAATCAAATCCATGAATTAGCCAAAAAAAAATAATAATAACTTGAATACTTATTCCGCCCCTGCTTTAAAAAAAATCTTTCTTTTGTGTTTTTTCTTTCTGAAATCCAACTTTCCATGTTGCATTCTGGCTCGCTTTATTTCATTCTGAGAAATAAATGCACAATATAAATCATGTACCAAGTTAAACTAAATAAGAAATAGTGTGGATTAATGAATTGGACAAAACTTGTTTAATTAAAAGATAGAGAGAGTAATCTAAAGATTAAATGCACAATATCAATCATAGACAAATTTTATGAAAGAATATAAATATCAATTAATGATCTTTATAAAATCATCAAATTATAATACCAGTCATCATGATGGTAAAATAACATGAAATCAAAGAATGACAACACACACTGTCACTTTGGCCTGTTGGTTGAGAACTTAGGCTGCCAAATTAGAGGTTTTGTGTTCGAGTCTTTGTCTATGTGATACGTCTATTAGTTTTCCTTAATTGATCAAAAGACCCCAAAAAAAGAGAATGACAACACTGGTTAAAAAAGTATTAAATAATCACCTTCTCGGGTGCAAGAAAAGCCGAGTCTCTTTTCATTACAATATTCTTCTTAAGCTTAGAATTTGTTTTAACTAGTCTAGTGGTGCCTTTAGCATCTGTAACTTGGCTTTTAGTTCTTCTCTTTTTTGCCCAAAATATAATGCCTGTTCGGAAAATGAAAGGACAAGAACATAACAAATGCAAAATAATACAAATGAAATGGATCTTCTTACTCTTTTTCTCTCTGAGGCACAAATATACGATTTCAATCTTATATATTCTTAAGTACAATAGTTTTATACATTAGATTAGTCTTCGAGAAAATTGTTAAAATTTTGTCCTATTTTCTAATCTAAATATTATTATTACTTTTGAAAGTGGAGTTCAAATGAAGGAATTTGCTGAAATAAGAAACCGTTGTTAAATGGAGTATTATGTAGAAAATGTAATGAATTTAAAATACTTTGGATTATTTCGATGAATGCAAAACAAATGATAATTATATATTTTTTATTTAGTTTGAAGTAAAATGAATGCAGTGTGAAGTTGAATTTTGATGGTAACTGGTAGGTGGTTGTTAACCTCAGCTGAGAAAGGCAAAAAATTACTTGGAATTGTAGCATTGATATCTTTGTTTTTACATGGATGGGGCTCACAAAAATGAAAATTAAATCTATCAGAGGTGTGTTCAATGAAAGCGGGCCCTCATAATTAGCAGCTCGCACCTCAACTAATTAATCAAAATTAGAAGGTTTAAATTTGATAATAAATCATTTTGTATTTATTAAATAATAGGGGTAAAGATTCTAAATAAAAATTTGATGGAAAAGCTATTCAGCTTATGCAATTCAAACAATTTGGCATCTGTTTAAGGCTTCGCTTTTTTGCTTCTTTGTAAAATAGCTTTTTAGGACAAAAATTTTGTGAATTCGAATTTTTTTTACTAGAAAGTCATTTTAGAAAGCATCAAAACACTGTCCTGAACGAATCCTAAATCATTTTGAAGAGAACAAATAATTATTATATTAATTTATAGATTAATGCTTATATATATATATATAGTATACTCAGTATAGGCTAAATTTATAATCATTTCACAAAAATATATGGAGGAAAATTCAGAAATATTTTTTCGAACTAGATGGAGAAAGAGTTTGTTAAAAATTTGCATCAGTGAAGGACTTAGTGGCCATTAATTGGTGGACAAGTATTTCTCCCAAGTGATCAATTAGAGAGCCACATAATTTACTCCCTTCATTTTTGTCATGCAAGCTTTAAATTGAAAGCCTCTTGATTGGTGGTCAAAACTCCCAGCAAACCAAAATGAGCTTCATCATAATTTGGTCCCATTAACTAGTAGATAAAAATATTATTTGCAAGTGATGAATAGACCACGGGTGTTGGGGGGTGGGGGGGAACTGTTTTTAGAAAATCTTATTTTTAATTATGCAGTTATTTTTTTTAAAGTATCACAGGATTTTTCAATTACGGAAATCTTAAATTAAAAAAAATAAAATTGCGGGAAAATTAAACAAGAACAGAAGAACACAAAAATTTCTACTAGTTTGATCTAACTAGACCTACTTCCACACCTAGAAACTTCTTCTCCTGGTATTGCACTAAATAATAGTGACTCTCCTTTTGCCATTACAGCAAGGCGGAGAAGCTCTTACAAACTCTATTCCACCAACTTGGTGAGGCAGAGAACCGACGCGTTTTTCACTCTTGAAGTGATGGAAACATACCGTGTCATCCTTTTTTACCCTCAAAGTGAAGGTAGAGTACCGTCACGTCCTTTTTCACCCTCACTATAGAAAAATCTATTATTATTGTCGAACGTTCAGCAAAATATTTATGTCAGTAAAACGACAGATTTACTGGCTGAATATGTGTCGGTAACTTAACGGCAAAATATTTGATGCAATTTCTACAGATGAAATACTAGCGCATATTCTGTGGGCTTTTTTGAGGTATTTTAAATGTTTTTGGTGCATATCATATCGGTAATTACCAGTGAAATTACCAACAAATAATGTGCCAGCTTACTTAAACAAAATGAATTGTTACTGACATATTATCAGCTGGTAAGATAACTGATGGATAATTTGTCTTAAAATACGCCAGTGCATGCCCTATTTCTACCCGTCTGCCGTCTAACTTTTCATTTCTTTCCCTCTCTCACATCTGAGAGCTGACCTGACCAAACCCTCTTTACTCTCATCCGAGAGCTACCCCGATGTCGAGCATTACTTTCATTTTCTTTGTTGTATCCGAGAGCTACCCTGACCGAATAGGTGAGCATTTCTTTCCTTACATCATAGAGATGCCCTGACCGAACCCTCACTAACTTTCACCAAAAGCTGCCCTGAATGCCACCGATAAGAGAAGGTATTAGCTCATGACCTTGAGTTTGGATTTTCTAAATAGAAATTTGCAAGAGAAGGTATCTTGGTGTATGCCTTTTGATTTAGTTATGAATGTTCTCACTAGACATTTTTAAGAGAATGAATCTTAGTGTATGCTTTTGCTCTTGTAATAGATGTTCTCACTAGGCATTTGTAAGAGAATGTATCTTTGTGTATGCCTTTAATTTTTTTTTATTGTGGATGTTCTAACTAGACATTTAAAAGAAAGTGTATCTTGGTGTTTGCTCTTGGCTATAGTTATCGATGCTTTCACTAGATATTAGCAAGAGAATATTGTACCTTGGTGTATGCTTTTGCTGATGATATTGTTTATGAAATATATAATAGTAGAGAGGGAGTTAAACATAAACTTGAATTATGTAGGTCAACCTTAGAGTCTAAAGATTTTTGCATAAATAGATCAATATATATATATATATATATATAGTTTCTAAACTAACATAACGGCTCTTTGCTCTCTGATTTCCCCTCGGGCCATTCTGATGCGATTCTAGGGTTCCTGCTTGGCATTCGTCGGAAGGCTCTCTCATTGGTTTTCTGGTCCTATTCTCCTTTTTTTTTGGTGTGGTTGCTTCCTCCATTCTTGGTATTTCATTTTCTACCTCAGTTTTTTTTTTGTTGTCTTATTTTGGGGCATCTTTCTCAGCGGCACGTGGCTTTTCCACTTTGTTCTGTTTCTCTTCCACTTTCTCTATTTTTTTTGTGGTTGTTTTGAGTCTCAGTTTTGTTGAACTTTCATCTTTCATTCATTTGGGGGATGACGACCCCGTCTTCATATTTCTCGCCTTCAGCTCATGTCCCAAATGCTAAATCCTGCTCGTTTACGGATGTCTTGGCTAGTTCAGCTGGCTCTTCTCCTCCCCTGCATTTTGTGCAGTCATCCTTTAAAGGGTGTCCTGCTTTATTGTTAGATGATTTAGTTGTCATGCAATTAGCTTCTCCCTTTGCTCTTACTCTTGTGGGAAAATTTATTTTGAAGCATCTCAACCTTGATGTTATCCGTAAATTTTTTGTTAATTAAATGCTTTCGGGTTCCTTTCATGTTAGATTACTTGACCCCAGGATTGTGGCTACCCAACTAAGCAATGACTTGGATTATAGCCAAATGTTTTTCTAGGCGATCTTACTATATTAAGTCTTTCCAAATGCTGCTTCTTAAATGGACTCCTGATTTTTATGTCCATCATGAATCACCGATTACTCCAGTTTGGGTTTCTTTTCCTAACCTAAGGCTTTATTTTTTCAACTCTCAAATAATTTTTGGCCTTGCTTCCATCCTTGGTCGGCCTTTGCATACGGACCAAGCCACAACTTTAATTTCTCGTCCCTTGGTGGCTTGTGTTTTGGTTGATTTAGATATTTCCAAAAGGTACCCTTCCGAGATTTAGGTTGGTTCAGAATGGAATGGTTATTTCCAAAAGGTCAAATTTGAGAATTTTCCTATCTTTTGTTCTCATTGCAAAATGCATGGTCATGGCGTGAGTGAATGCTTTAAATTGCATCCTAACCTTAAGAAAGATAAAGAAATTGTTAGGCCTACTAAAATGCAAGATTGCAATATGAATGCTAATGTAAATGGAAAGTTGGTGGATGGTAATGGTATTACTTCTCTAGGTAAGGAGGTGGTTGCTCAGCATGTTCTTTAGGTTAATCCCCCTCCCTCTGGTGATGGTCTAATTTGTGCCAGGGGAGAAGGAAATTTTTTTACTAATGATACTAATAAATTGTCTGATCCTTCTTCATCATCTATTGCTTGTGATTCTTTACAAACGGTGCCTCAACTTTTATAGATTTTTATCCTAATCTTTATGCTGAGAATGACAAGGGTATTGATCTTATTCAAGATAGAGAGGAGCCTTCAGCAGAAGGGGAGGTGTTGCCTCCTCTAGTGAATCCTCCTTTGGTCCAAACTGAATGTGGGAACAATTTAAAAGAAGGCAATGAAAGTGAGGAGGCTTCGGTGGAAACGGAGGTGTTGCCTCCTCTAGTGAATCTTCCTTTAGTCCAAACCAAAAGTGGGAATATTTTAAATGGAGGCAATGAGAGGTATTTGACTACTTTAGAAGATGGTGTGTTCTTTGTGGATGGTGAGTAGCCCCCTCCTAAGGGGCCTTCTGGTAACCTAAATGATAGAACAATTCTTTTATCAGATCTTTATCATTGTGATGCTTATACTGATACTGAAGTTGATATTTTGGCTAGATGTTATTCTAGAGAAGATCAATGCTTAAGTTTCTCTAACGGTCATGGTAACCATGGAACGAAACCCAAAAATGTTATTTTATAATCTCCTTAAAGCACCCGATCATATACTTCTCATTAATTATGTTTTTTATGTTTAACATCATTATTTAGAATGTACAGGGTATTGGCTGCCACTCTTCTAAGCTTAGAGTTAAATGAAAGTTCGTTAGGGATGTTAAGCCTTATAGAATTGGCCCGAGGCTAACCAAGAGGGGGGTGAATTGGTATTTAAAAATTTCTTTAAGAGAAAAGAACGATTATCATAAACCAAATCACCACAAAAACAAGTGCGGAAGAAAATAAACGCGGAAGCAGTAAAAACAAGAACACAAGGATTTATAGTGGTTCGGTCAACTCGACCTACGTCCACTCCCCGGAGGCTCCCTCCGAGTATTGCACTACAAACATGACTCTCCTTTAGCCCGCACAGCTAGGCGGAGAAGCCCTCACAAAAACACCTCCTTTCTGCCACACCCGGCAAGGCAAAGAACCCAACTCCTTTAGCTTCCTCCTGAAGCAGGCAAAGAACCATGATCACTTACTGAAACTTGCCTCTCCCAACCCTTCCAAGGACAAGAGACTCTAGGGAAGAAGAAGTGGAACAATCTTAGGAGCAACCCTTATGAATCCCCTTAGAAGCTCCCCCTCATAAGATCATCTCTCTCTCTCCCTCTCTCTTTCTCTCTTTCAGGTTTTCTCAGGTCAAGACAATAGCCAATGATGTTCAAAAATGTTGAACAAGAACTCTTAAATAGAAGAGCTTCAAAGGAACTCATTAAGTGCAAGTTGCCGACTTTATCATCCAGGATGATAATTAAATTGTCCTGGCCGATCAGTACAAATCTAATAGGATCGGCCAGAGCATCGCCCTGAATGCAAACTGGATGATTTAAAATTTGCTTGATCGTCCCGGCCGATCTCACGATCATCCTGGCCGATCTGTTGAAATCAAAGGAAAATCTTCTAAAGCATCGCCTCAAATTTGATCTGGCCGATACTCATCATCTAGAAGAAACTGTGGGTTTTTGAATAGATCGTCCTGGCCGATCCTATGATCGTCCAAGATGATATGATCGTAACAATCATCCTTAATTACATCCTTGATTCCTGGATCAATTTAGGCATAATTTTGTCATATCTTCCAGGCCAATATAATGACCGACTGATTTCCAAAAATACAGATTACCTAATTTGGTCATGACGGCAAATTCTTTCTGTATTGAGCATATCGACCCGGCCGATTAATTAATTACGACTGCCATAACTAAGAAATCATGATTAGATCTTCTGTTTTGAACTCGATCATCCAGGACTATATAAATATCGTCCGGGACGATGTGAGTAAAAACACAAGTTCTAGATCTCTCAAGTGTGTGTGTAGGGTTTCTTAACATCAGTCATTATAATAGACTCAAGAAAGAAAAGAAGAAAATTACAAACTGACGCAATCCTAATCTACCCAGTCTTGAGCTGATTTTGATTTTAGTCCGATCTTTGAGTCCTGAAAAGTCAGTAGAAAAAAGGCAGTCGTACTGAAACAAGATTTGTTTTCTATCATCAAAATCATAATCCAAAAAATTGTTTGTAATAATCTCCCCCTTTTTGTTGATGGCAAACATATTAATAATCAATTACAAAACAGTACTGCAAAATTAAATAAGCTTTCAATTTTTTGAACTGAACAAGTACAAACATACTACAAGAGAACTACAATAGCAAGTACAAACATATTACTCTCCCTTCTGACATCTCAAAAAGGAGGAGGAAACTAAAAATAAAAACTAAAGCAACTAAAAGCACAATACAGAAAAAGAAAGCAATCCACAGAAAACAGAAACTAAAACTAAAAAAACGAGGGATCCTTATCATCAGATGGAGGTGGAGGTGGTGGAGCCTGCTGAAAGTAGCTAGCTAGCATAGTAAACTGAGCAATGAACCAGGCTATGTCCTGGTCGTGCTGCTGCTGCTGGTGAGTAATGTAGCTATCAAAATGGGCTAAGTCCTCTATGCGGTGCTGTTCGTAGTGGGCAATATCCTCAGAATATTGCTGCTCCTGTGCAACAATGTAAGCATCGAAATGGATCTCCCAAGGATCAAATCTCTCCACCAACTGGTCAAACTATGATTGCTGGTGAAGAGGAGTAGGATCAGAAACGGGAGCAGGAGCCTCCTCTAGGTGGATACAAGTACTGTGAAGGATATTGAAAGAACTATTTGAGTGGCAAGGAGGCTGAAGGTCGTGACGAGCAGGATATTTAAGATTGTATTTGGTTTCAAGAATATAGACTATGAGATGTCCTAAAGCAAGGTTGGGTTTCCTCCAATGGCCCGGATCACGAATAGTTGTTAAATGATCAATGTATCAAAAGATTAGATCAGTAGCATTAAATTCTCTGTGAGCCATGATAAAAAAGATAGTTAGAGAAAGCAGAGGAGTGATGTGGACTTGGTTCCTAGCTTTTGGAATAATGGAGGTGCGAAGGACATGTTGAATTATCCTAGAATCTTTAACTAAAGAGCTAGTCTCTCCAACTTGAAAGGGTGTATTAGCTTGGAGAAGAAAATGATTTGCCGTGGACCAGTCAAAATCATGATCTGAGATGATTATATGCAGCTTATTCCCGATGGTGGATAACTATAATAGTTCAGCACAGTCCTGATGTGTGATCTCGACCGGGTGTCGATTCACATATGAGGTCAGGGCTATGAAAGTAGAATTTATGTGAAGGTTTGCAAAAAATTTTAACATTAGTTCTGAAGAAAAATAGACAGCGAGGGTAATAATGAAACAAAGAGAAGTGTGAGCAAAGAGATCCATTACCGAATATGAAAGGTGGGAAGGATTGATGGTTCTGGAAAGGGTGATGCCACATTCTTTGTACCGACGGTAAGCTTCTTGATCCTCCACTTCCCTGAATCGAGGGTCCAGAGTGGCCCTCGAGGAACTTCCAGAAGCCTGTCGGGCTCGCTTCCCACCAGCCATAGCAAGAAATCAGTAAGTAAAATTAAGATAAAAAGAAGCTTTGAGGTGAAAACAATGGCTGGAATGGCCTGAATTTAAAGAAGCAGCCACATCGTCCAGGACGATCGTAAAATCATCCAGGACAATTTCATTCAATTATTGCGTACAGGCCGATTGGTCAAAAAGGTAGTCCGATCATTCGGGCCGATCAGCTATCGGCCAGGATGATTAGACACAGGCGATCATCCCGAGGACACAAGCCGGACGACCATTGATAAAGCAGATCATCTGGGCCGAAAAGGTGTATCATCCAGGATGATGCACAATAATTGATCGCACCGGCCGAAGTTAATGTTGAGTCTAGTGAATAGGTTGATAAACTTAAGTTAATGTCCCAAGGCTACCAAGAGGGGAAGTGAATTGGTATTTTTAAAAAATTGTCCCTCTTTTAGATGAGTTGAACCGAAAATAAACTTTAATGAATTTTTATAAAAAAAAGTTTTTCAACCACAACTTTTTTTTAAACAGAAAAATGCAGAAAATAAAAAGTAGTAAAAATAAACAACACAAGATTTATAGTGGTTCGGTCTAAACCAGACCTACATCCACTCCCAGAGGCACCCTCTAAGTATTACACTAATACCAATAGTATCTCTCCTTTTGCACCCATAGCAAGGCAGAGAAGCCTTTACAAACACTCTTTCCACCAATACCCGGTGCGGCAGAGAACCGTTGTCCTTTTACACTATCCTCAGTGTTGGCAGAGAACTGTCCGTCCTTTCACACTCTCCTAGTGTGGGCAGAGAACCCTTGGTCCTTTCACACTCTCCTAGTATGGGGCAGAGAACCCTTCGTCCTTTCACACTCTCCTAGTGTGGGCAGAAAACCCTTCATCTTTTCATACTCTTCTAGTGTGGTTAGAGAACCCGATCTCCTTGACAGATCTTTTCACAAGAAATCTAGAAGGAAGAAAAAAAAAAGAGTGAAGTAATCTCAAATTTCAAGTAGAAAATCTTACCTTTAAACACCAAGCGAAGCCTTCACGCTCCAGTGGTAAAAATCCTTCCTTGAATACTCTCTCTCACTCTCTCCTTGACTCTTCTTTCAATAGGCACGAAGATCAATGAACAAAAAGATTGGGTGGCAGTAAAAATTGGACCTTATATAGGAGAGACAAGAAAAACCATTCAAAACTATAGAATTTTCAAGTTAACACGAATGGATCGTCCCGTACGATCGTGGATCGTCCTGTACGATCATGGATCGTCCCGGATGATTTTACTTAAAGTGTCGGAAACAATCCTTATGAATATTGGAATAAATTGTGTTTGTATACGATTATCGTCCCGTACGAACTAGGTTCGTCTGGACGATCAATTAATCCAAAGGTCGGTTCCAAAAAGTGCATAATGCCGCTAGAATGTGAAGTGTTGATTCACTTCATCCCAGGACAATCAGGATTTCGTCTGGACAATCAGGATTTCGTCTGGACAATCAGGATTTCGTCTGGACAAAATTCTTACAGAGAAGAAATCATCCTGGGATGATTTTTGAGTTCGTCTAGATGAAATTCTTAGAGATGCCAAGTTGTCATGGAATGATTATAGATTTCGTCTGAACGAAATTCTTATAGAGCCTAAATCATCCTGGGATGAAAATAATTTTATCCTGGACGATCAGTACTTAGAAAAAATTTTCTTGATTCCTGATCATTCCATTGCTCATAAGAGGAGACAACTATCTTGATCGTCCTGTACGAACTAGGTTGGACCCGTACAATCAGTACAAATTATGTAAAATCTCTTTATGTGTGTGTGTGTATTTTTATTCACTCAATTACAATCACTCCCTCTCAATTTAAAGAACAAGAAATTGATTTGAAGCCTTTATAGTTTGGAGTTTGATTTTCCTGAAATGTTAGTACATACAAGAGCAAAAAACAATTCTTTTAAAATGTGTTAGGAGATATCTACACATAAAATAATATTTGAAATCATCAAAAATAATATAAGTTACAAGAATGTAAAATATGATAATAGCAACTCTCTTAACAATCTCCTCCTTTTTGATGATGGCAAAACAATTATTGTTTATAGAATTTCAAATTCTAAGTAACTCCTAAACTCCCCCTGAATTGATGAATACATGAAAAAAGAAAAAATAAGGAGGCATTAATTCAAAATTGTGTTTTTCAAAAATTTTATACAAAACACACAATAAAATAAATACAAAACTCACAATCACACAAATGACAAACATAAAAGGACTATAAAAAAAACAAACAAAAACAAACAAATCAAACAAAACAAACATACAAGTTCTCCCCCTTTTTGACAACAGCAAAAAGTGAAGAAGAAAAGAAGTCTTGAAATGTAAGTAGAAGTATGAAATTAATTTGATAATTTAATCTTGAAAGTGATTGAAATAAGGTATGCAAATAAAATTAAAACATTAGAGAAATCATAGAATTTCATATAATTTAAGAAGTGAGCTAACATAGATAATGAAAAGAATTTATCAAAGACATGAGTCAATTTAGACATTAAGATAAAAAAATCATTGCACTAAGGATGAATAAAAAAAAATTATATTTCAAATTTGATTATCAATTATAAATGAACATAAGATCAATTTGAATTAAGAGATTAAAAGAGTTCGGAAAGAAGTAACTACCACACGTGGCGCTTTGCGCATCTTTTTCAATTTTATGGCACATTTTTGTGCATCTTTTTCAATTTTATGGCACATTTTTGTACTTTTTTTTACTTTGGGCTTATTTTGTACCTCTTTTTCTTATTGTAAACTTTTATGCAATACTTTTGATTTTTGTACATTTGTACAATTTTCAAGAGTAATTGAATTCTTTTCGAAATCAATAATATAAAATTTCAAATTTTTTTAAGTGCATAAATACTATTTGAAAAGATAAATACAAAATAAGAAAATATCTAAATTGCAATAAAATATTAAAGATAATGTAGTCTAAATAAGAGACATGAAAATTGAAAATTCTAGTAATATCAAGTTATAAGCATCATTTAAATTTAGAATAATTTGATTTTCTAATGAAATTAATTTTAATTTACAATTTAGGTTAAAGCACTATTAAGATTAAAAAATATAATTATATTCATAATTACTTACACACATTTCAAAGAAAAATTTCAAAGCTAAAACAAAATATATTGATATCAATTAAGAGTTTTACAAATCATATCAAGATATCAATACAAAAATATTTAAGAGAAAGAAACAATCAACACAAATAAACTATATAAAAACATAACAGACAACTACAACAATTACTGAGGACCCTGATCAGAAGGAGGAGGAGGAACACTACCAAAGAAGTTATAATACAAACTTAATAACATCACATTGATGTTAATTTCATTCATCGGCTCTTTCATGAAACCAATGTAATTTTGCTGCTGCTGAAATTGAGCTTCAATATGATCAAAGCATTGATCAAAATGAGTCTCTAGACGATCAAACCTTTCAACCAAATTTTGATAATTTGGTTCATTAGCAGGAGCAGGTACATCTTCTGCCTCTTCTTCTGAATCACTAGCATGTGATTTTCCTTTATGTTCCTTGAAGATCGCTCTAAAAGATGCTTCGTTGTAGTAGAGCAGCTCTTCATACTCTTGATCAGGATGCACTAATTTGTATTTCTTCTCCAAGATATAGGTAACTAAATGACCTAAAGCAATATTTCTATTCCTTTTTTGTTCAGCATGGCCAATTTCGGAAAGCCCAAAAAGATAGTGGAGAATTAACTGGGCTTCATCTATAGGTTTTTTAGTCATGACCATAAAAGTGAGCATAGAAAGACGTGGAGTAATGTTCACTCTATCACCAGCCTTAGGGATAATGGAAGTTCTAAAAACATGTTGGATGATTCATGCAGTTTTCACAAGATCGGATACTCTAGCCACATGTTCATTCACATTATTCCCTCTAATCACTTGATTGATTTCAAACCATGAATATTGATTGGTAGTGATCATATAATTTGGTCTTTCCCCTTCAGTTCTTAAGTTTAGAAATGCTCCTAAGTCATGTTTAGTAATTTCTACTTTTTGTTTAAAGACAAAGGATTGGACTACAGACTGAAAAGGGCCAAAGGACATATTGGCCAGGAAATAGTGAAAAGTCTCTTTGTTGTAAGGGGAGATAAGAGTAAGATTGAAACCAAATTGGGTCGAGGCGAACAAGTTCATTACTTGGAAAGTAAGATTTTCTTGTAGTAGGATCCTAGAGGGTGTGATTTTGGCAGAGGCAAATCGAGGAATGGAATTCTCATTTGCTTTGGACAAAATTTTTTTGGAAGAGTTCCTATGTGGTTTCTTTGCCAATACCTTTTGACTCTTGCTAGAGGAGGCCATTTGAGAATGATCTTAAACTAAGAAAGGGTTTGAAAGTGATGCTTAGCGTGTGACTATTGAGTTAAAAAGCCAGCCTATTTATTGAAAATGACTTGTTCGTACCAGACGAAAAAATTTTCGTCCAGGATGAAAATTGTTTGTCCTATATGAAAACAAATTTCGTACAGACGATCCAATCCATCCAAAATGAAATGGCTTTTCGTAATCACACAACTTACAAAGCGTCCTTTCGTACAGGCTTTTTGACCAATCTAATCATCCAGACGAACACGTGTTCGTCCCGGGACGATCAGAACTTATATAATTTTAATGGCAGTTAAAACCATCCCCTTCATCGAACCGACATATGTTCGTCCAGATGAACCAAAGGTTCGTACAAACGAAGTTCATATTAAAAACTTTCTTATCCATTCAACTGCTTTATTTATTTGTCCCGTTGTTTGAATAATATTTCATCTCGGTCGATCGTACAGACGAATTACATTAAAACTGCTCTTAAAATGGTTCAAAATCCCACAGTTTGTCATACTACACAAATCATCCCGTACGAAACTATTTCGTCCCGGACGATGATGACAAAAAAATTAAAAAAAAAAATAAAATGAAATCATTCACACAAATCAAAACTAAGAAACACAACAACAACAAAATAACAAACACAAAAACATTAACTAAAAAAACAAATATCAATATTGCAGAAAAATATTTTTATTTAAGCATTCAAACTAATCACATCAAGCCTTGTTCTTAATGCACTGAAAGTATCAAAGGTAATAGTTTTGTAAAAATGTCTGCAAGTTGATTTTCAGTTGAAACATGAGTAAGTTTAATTTCTCCCTTGGATACATGATCCCTTATGAAATGATTCCTTATGTCAATGTGTTTGGTTCTTGAATGTTAAATAGGATTTTTAGAAATGCAGATAGCACTAGTATTATCACAATAAATTGGTATAGTGCCTATAGACAATCCTAAATCAATCAACTATTTTTTTAACCAAAGTACTTGTGCCACACAACTTCCTAATGCAATATATTCAAGGGCTACTGAATTTTGTTTTCTACTAGACCATGAAACTAATGAATTTCCAATGAATTGACATGTTCCAAAAGTGCTTTTCCTATCCACCCTACGGCCTGCAAAGTCATAATCTGAATAACTAAAAATTTTAAATGAAGAGCTAAACTTAGGATACCAAATTCCTAAGTTCTGTGTTCCTAAAAAATATCTTAAAATCCTTTTCACTGCTGTCAAATGTGATTCTTTTGGATCTGATTTAAATCTAGCACACAAGCAAATACTGAACATGATATCGGGTCGGCTAGCAGTCAAGTAAAGTAAAGATCTAATAATCCCTCTAAATTTTTTTTCATCAACAGATTTTCCATTAAGATCCTTATCCAACTGAACTGAAGAACTCATTGGTGTACTAACAGGTTTAGCATCGTCCAAATTATATTTTTTGAGGATGTCCTTAACATATTTAGATTTGTTAAGAATTATGTCTTCCTCAAGTTGCTTAATGCTAAAGCCTAGAAAGTAATTTTTAAGTCTCCCGTTAGACTCATTTCAAATTCACTACTCATTTTTTTAGAAAAATCACCACAAAGATTTTTATTTGAAGATCCAAAAATGATATCATCCACATAAATTTGAACAATGAGTACATCCTTTCCAAATTTCTTCAAAAAGAGAGTTGTATCCACACTTTTGTTTTCAAAAGATTTTTTAAGTAGGAAGGTGCTCAACCTCTCATACCAAGCCCTAGGTGCCTATTTTAATCCATATAATGCCTTTTTCAATTTAAAAACATGATTTGGATATTTTGAATTTTTAAAACCTGATGGTTATTCTATAAAAATATCTTCTTCAACTATCCCAATTAAGAAGACACTTTTCACATCCATTTGATATAATTTGAATCCTTTAAAACAGGCAAAGGCTAGTAAAACCCTAATTGCTTCAAGTCTGGCTACAGGGGCAAAAATTAACCCCTTCAATCTGATTATACCCCATAGCAACTAATCTAGCCTTATTTCTAATGATTACACCTGAGTCATTCATTTTATTTTTGAATACCGACTTAGTTCCAACAACACTTTGATCTTTTGGCCTTAAAGTTAATTCCCAAACTTTATTTCTTACAAATTGATTCAACTCTTCTTGCATGGCCAAAATCCAAAATTCATCAGAAAGTGCTTGATCAATATTAGTGGGTTCTATAGTTGAAATAATGGCTGAATGATTGGCTTCCTTGTTTAATCCATACCTAATTCTAACACCCTCACTAGGTTCACCTATAATCAATTCCCTTGGGTTATTTTTAGAAAATCTCAAATCTCTAGGCAAAGAGTTTTCTATTTCTAAATTCTCTTCCACATTTTCTTCCAAGTTTATTTTATCAATCTTTTGGAAGTTATCCTCAATCTCATCTTCAATAACATTTGGTTCTTCCAAATTTTTAGATTCATCAAATACAACATGTGTGGTTCCTCAATAATCAAAGTTTTTTTATTGAATACCATATAAGATTTTCCAACACTAGAGTATCCAACAAAAATTCCTTCATCTGATTTTGGATCAAATTTTTCTAAGGCAGATTTTCTATTATTATAAATGAACACCTTGCAACCAAAAATATGCAAATGTGACAAATTAGGTGTTCTGCCTTTTAGCAACTCATAGGTTATTTTATTTAATTTAGATCTTACATTCACCCTATTCAGAATATAACATGCAGTGCTAACCGACTCAGCCCAAAAATATTTAGGAAGTGAGTATTTTGCCATCATTGCTCGGGCGGCTTCTATTAATATTTTTTTTTTCCTTTCGACTACCCCATTCTGTTGAGGGGTTCTAGGTGCAGAAAAGTTTTGATCAATTCCTCTCTCCTTATAAAAATTTTTAAATCTTTCATTTTTAAATTCTCCTCCATGATCACTTTGTATAGAAATGGTTTCACACCCTAATTTCCTTTGAATCCAAGTTAAAAAATTTCTAAATTCCTCAAATGATTCACTCTTATGAAATAGAAATCTAACCCAAGTGAATCTTGAGTAACCATCC
>NW_021319225.1:250024-281326 GCF_001605985.2 Dendrobium catenatum
TTGGCGTCATTTGCCATTTTTTTATTATTTTTGCAAGCTAAAAACTCTTTAACAAACCTTTAAAAAGGTTCTTAGTTGTGATTATATCTTTTAGATATTAGAGAAGTGGAGCTCTCTCTCTAACATAGGGAAGAACAAACAATAAAATGAAAATCGAAATCACATGATAATTTCAACGGCAAAATTTTAATTAACTTGAAAGATATATAAGAACTTTGGATCATATATATAAGGTAGACTATTGTAGCAAGAAAAAAAGATCTTAATTTTAAAACCATTTGTTAAAATGAGATAGACTTTTTGTTTATAAAAGAAAACTATATCACCAAAAGAGGTTCGAGGGAGCGAAACCAACAATGGTGTTTAGACTATTGTAGCAAGAAAAAAAGATCTTAATTTTAAAACCATTTGTTAAAATGAGATAGACTTTTTGTTTATAAAAGAAAACTATATCACCAAAAGAGGTTCGAGGGAGCGAAACCAACAATGGTGTTTTCTCCCTTTAACTGATTTATAAATACTAATTACTGGCCATAAATCTCCAAAGTTTTAAGAACAAGGAAAAATCTTCATAAAGAAAACAAAAGTAAAAACGACTAGAACAACAAAACAAAATTATCACTAAAACAAAACATAACAATAATTAAAATGTAATTCAAGAATTTTTTAAGCAGTAAGTTTAAGCAGTTATGAGCTGTGAGCCTCCATTTGTCCAAGTATCCTATGCTCATACGAGGTCTTTGGTGAGAGCCCCACCTACAAAATCATCAAATGTCAAATTTAGGAACCCAAATAGGTTTGGGTCCCTTCTCATGAAAAGTAGAATGTAATGCATATATGCTATGCTGTGAATTATGTAATTTTGGTCTTCACACCCAATATGTACTACGGTGAACAGTGCAAGTATGTGAGATGTGTCCTAACAAGCCACATGAAAAGCATCTAACACTAGGAAAAGGATTTCTTAAATCGTTTGGATTGTAATGGCTCTTCCTAGGTCTTGGCGTTAGTAGGTGTCATCCAATTTCTCTTAATTGAGTCCAATTCATCTTTAAGCCTCAAGTTGCGCTCTATTTTTTTTAGATTTCTTCAAATCAGATTTGAGTGAGGCGTGTGAAACTTTTAATGCATCATGCTCATCAGTTAACTCTGAATGCTTTTTATTTAAATCATCAAATTCATTAAGTAGAGCCATCTGATTTGAGTCAATTGTAGAATTATCTTTGAGGATAATTTCATATTCTTTCTGTAAATTCAAAAGTTCCAACTTTAAACTAGCATGTGTCTTTTTAAGTTTTTAGTATGATGCATGAATTTTCTCACAAATTTCAAATAATTGATCATAAGTTGGTTTACATACCTCTTCTTCATCACTTTGATCAATATGATCTTCTGCCATTAAGCACAAGTTTGTTGTTTCATCTTCAGGTTCAGTCTCTGATGAATCAGATGCAGAATCCGCCCAAAATGCCTTTTGAAGCCTCTTTTTGTCCTTTATAGACTTGGGTTTCTCCTCACCCTTTTCTTTGGTTGAATGATCTGGAAGTGTAGAACAATCCGCTCTGACATGTCTAGGCTTCCTGGATCAAAGCAAACAACATCAGAAGATCTTTTAGAATATTTATTATCCTTACCTTTTCTCTAATTTTGATGATGCTTTTGCTTCTTCCTTAGAAAGCTTTTGAATTGCCTTGTGATAAACGCAATGTCATCGCTCTCCGATCCCGAAGAATTAGAGTCTGATTTATGTGCCTTCAGTGCCACCATTTTCTCCTTTCTTTTCTCACCTGCATCAGGATTTTTTTGATTCACTCCTTTCTCATAAGCAATGAGTGATCCAAGTAAGTTGTCAATCGAATACGTATTCAAATCTTTAGATTCAGTGATTGCAGTGATTTTAGCATCAAAAGATAAAGGCAAGCATCTCAAAATCTTGTTCACTTTTTCATAGTTTGAAAGTTCTCTTCCTAAGGCATGCAAAGAAGTAACAATCTGAATAAATCTCGTATACATTTCAGAAATTGATTCATGAGGTTTCATACAAAAAAGTTCGTAGTCATGCAAGAGAATATTCAAACGGGATTGTTTAACTTCATTAGTGCCTTCATAAGTGATACACAATTTATCCCAAATTTCTTTACCAGTTTTGCAAGTGGAAACACACATGTAGTCTTCTGATTTTAAAACACAGAAAAAGCAATTAAGACATTTTGCATTTAATTGAGCTAAATCCCTATCATCTAAAGTCCATTCAGTAAAAGGAAGTGGAACATTAATGCCGTTAAGTTTACTAGTTGGAAGTGTTTAACCATCCTTAACAAGCATCCACATGCGATAATCAGTAGATTGTGAAAATGTAGACTTGCAAATTTTCCAAAAATTAAATGGGATATTATCAAACAAAGGTGGTCAGGAAATAGAATACCCTTCCGGTGTATTATGATTTCCAAAGTTAGCCATGGATCAAAATTCAAAAAGTTTTCAAACTTAGTTTTTATAAACCCCGCTCTGATACCACTTGAAAGTTTGATTGGGATGTTAAGCCCTATAGAACAGGCCCGAGGCTAACCAAGAGGGGGGGGGGATAAATTGGTATTTAAAAATTTCTTGAAGCAAAAAAGAATGATTATCACAAACCAAATCACCACAAAAACAAGTGCACAAGAAAATAAATGCGGAAGTAGTAAAAACAAGAACACAAGAATTTATAGTGGTTCAGTCAACTCGACCTACGTCCACTCCCCGGAGGTGCCATCTGAGTATTGCACTTTAAACGTGACTTTTCTTTATCCCCCACAGCTAGGCGAAGAAGCCCTCACAAAAACACCTACTTTTTGCCACACTTGGCAAGGCAGAGAACACAACTCCTTTTTCTTCCTCTTGAAGCAGGCAGAGAACCACGATCACTTGCTGAAACTTGCCTCTCCCAACCCTTCCAAGGACAAGAGACTCGAGGGAATAAGAAGTGGAACAATGCTTGGAGTAACCCTTGTGAATCCCCTCACAAGCTCCCTCTCATAAGATCCTCTCTCTCTCTCCCTCTCTCTCTCTCCTTTAGGTTTTCTCAGGTCAAGACAGCAGCCAAGGATGTTAAAAAATGTTAAACAAGAGCTCTTAAAAAGAAGAGCTTCAAAGGGGCTCATTAAGTGTAAGTTGCTGACTTTATCATCCAGGATGATATTTAAATCGCCCTGGTCGATCAATACAAATCTCATAGGATCGACCAGATCATCGCCCTGAAAGCAAATTGGACGATTGAAAATTTGCTTGATCGTCCCGGATAATCTCATGATCGTCCTGGCCGATCAGTTCAAATCAGAAAAAAATCATCCAGAGCATTGCCCTGAATTTTATGTGGCCGATATTCATCATCCAGAAGGGTTTTTGAATAGATCGTCCTGGCCGATCCTGCAATCATCCAGGATGATGTGATCGTATCAATCATCCTTAATTACTTCCTTAATTCATGTATCAATTTAGGCATAATTGTGTGATATCGTCCAGGCCGATATCATGATCGTCATGGCTGATTTCCAAAAATACATAATACCTAAATTTGTCATGGCGGCAAATTCTTTCTGTATTGAGCATATCATCCTGGCCGATACAGGTATCATCTAGGCCGATCAGTTAATTACGGCTGCCTTAACTAAGAAATCCTGATTAGATATTCTATTTTGAACTCGATCATCAAGGATGATTTAAATATCGTCCGGGATGATGTGAGTAAAAATACAAGTTCTAGATCTCTCAAGTGTGTGTCTGTAGGGTTTCTTAACATCAGTCATTATAATTGACTTAAGAAAGAAAAGAAGAAAATTGCAGACAGATGCAATCCTAATCTACCAAGTCTTGAGCTGATTCTGATTTCCGTCCGATCTTTGAGTCATGAAAAGTCAGAAGAAAAAAAGCAGTCGTAGTGAAACAAGATTTGTTTGCTATCATCAAAATCATAATCCAAAAACATGTTTGTAACTTTAAAAATTTATGTCATATTCATAAAGTTTCTATTCTTGTTTTACTTGAACTGCTTATTTCTGTGGAGAAATTGAGTAGTAATGCTAAATTTCTAGGTTTTAATAACAGTAAGTCGAATGTTGCCAGTAAAATTTGGATTTTTCGGAAAGATTTTGTTAGAGTTGATGTCAATGGTGACTTTACCTAGATTTTACATTGCAATATCGAAAGTTCTAATTTCCAATGTTGTGCGCCTTTTGTTTATGCTACTTCTTCTGATTAAATTTGGTCGATTTTGTGGGATCAAATCTTGAATTTTCATAATGTATGTAATATTCCTTAGCTTGTAAGTGGTGATTATAATACAATTTCTAGCTCGTCTTAGTGTATAAGGGGCTCTCTTCCTATATATCAGTTGATGTAGGATTTTAATGATATGATTATGTCTTGCAATCTCAATTATAATGGTTTTTCTAGCAATAATTATACCTGGCATTGTGGGCACTTATGGCAAAGGTTGGATAGAGTTCTTTTTAGTAATACTTGGCTTAACGCTTTTAACCTGACTAAGATTGAACATCTGAGTCGTACCCTTGCTGACCACTCTCCTCTGCTTATCAATATAAAGAATGATACCAAGAGTTTTCCTTCTCATTTTAGATTTCAAAATATGTGGTTGCATCGTGATTATTTTATTGAGGTTATCCAAAAAAAATTGGCATGCTTTTTTTTTTTCCTAATGACTCTATTTATGGTATGAAAAGACTATGGCTCAAATTTAAAAGGCTTAATCAAGTTTTGAACTGGTGGAACCATAATATTTTTAAAGATTTGTTGACCAATATTTTAGTTGCTGAATACAAGATAAATTCCATTGAGGATCTTTGTCAGTCGGATCCCTCTGAGGCTAATCTTTACTTTCTAAATGAAGCTAAAGTGGATCTTTCTAAGCTTTAGGTTCAGGAAGAAATTTTTTGGAAATAGAAAGAAGCCGTTAAGCATTTGGTGGAAGGTGATAATAACACTAAATATTTTCATGCTTTGGTGAATAAGAAACGTTCTATTAACTGTATTCATAAAATTTCTCGTGAGGATGGTTCTGCCACGGAGGATATAGATGAGATTGCTAACTTGGCTGTTAATTTTTTTCATAAGCATATTAATAAGTATTTTAATCCCATTTCTATTATTAATACTCAAGAGGAAAATTATGACTTATTTAAGCCTCCTCTCCTTGAGGAGATTAAAGATACATTATTTGATATGAATGTTGATTCTATTGCTGGGCCTGATGTTTTTACTATTAAGTTTTTTAGAAAACTTGGTTTATAATTTCTAATAACATTCTTTATACTGTCACTAATTTCTTTAATGATTATCCTATTTCTAAGTTCTTTACTTTTACTTCCATAGTTCTGATTTCTAAGAACACTGCTGTGAACTCTTGGAGTTATTTTAGACCCATCAGTTTGCGCACTATTTTTTGTAAACTTATCTCTAAAATCTTGATGAACCGGTTAACTATTTTATTGCCTAAGATTATTTCTTCTTATCAAATGGGTTTTGTTAAAGGTCGTGTCATTGTTGACAATATCCTTTTGGCTCAGGAATTCTATCAGGATTTGGATATTATGGTGAGAGGTGGTAACATAATCATGAAATTGTATATTGCAAAGGCTTATGATAATATTAACTAGAGTTATATTTACAAGATGTTGAGTCTTTTTTGTTTTGATTTTAACTTCATAAATCTCATTAAATCATGTATTGAAATTCCTTTCTTCTCTATTATAGTGAATGGTAGGAGTCATGGTTACTTTAAGGCTTCTCATGGCTTGAGGCAAGGTGATCCCATTTATCTAGCGATCTTTATTATCACGGCTGATTATCTTTCTAAGGGCTCCCCTGATCTTTTCTTGAAATGCCCTAGTCTTTATTTCAAAACCTTAGGTGGTATTCATATCTCTCATTTATATTTTGCGGATGATTTCATTATGTTTTCAAATGCTTCTATGGATAGGATTGGTAAAATTTTGTGTTTTTTTTTACCATTTTGAATCGGTTAGTGGTTTAGCCTTTAACAAGCATTAATGTTGATTTATTGTTTCTAAGAATGTTTCTCCTGATCCGATTGTGGACATTAAGAAATTTTACTGGCTTTACTCAAGGTGATTTTCCTTTAAAATATCTGGGCATTACTCTTTTTTAAGGGAAAAAAGAGGTCTTTTCTTTTTGATGACTTAATTTCTATGATTTAGAATAGATTGTCTTCTTGGGATTCTAATTTTTTAAGCTTTGGTGGCCGTCTCACTCTTAATAAAAGTGTTATTTGTTCTATTCCTGTCTATAATTTTTAAACTCTCTTTCCTACTAAGAATTTACATCTTAGAATTGATAAAATTTTGAATAAATTTTTTTGAAAAGGTACTCGTAAGAACTTTAAGATTCATTGGAAGTCTTGGGGTGGTTGTTGTGGTACTCTACAAGAAGGGCCTTTAGGGTGTAAAACTTTGGCTGATATGCCTTCTACTTTTTCTTTTAAGCTGTGGTTTAACTTTAGGTCTAATGTGAGCCTTTGGGACAATTTCTTGAGGGCTAAATATTGTGGTGGGAGGCATCCTGCCATGTGTTGCTTCTCTAAAGGCCATTTTAAAGTTTGGCATTGGATCTATTTGGTTAAATGGATGGTGGAGCCTTCTTTAGTTTGGGGTCTTGGTGATGGGAATATTTTATTTTAGCAAGATAGGTGGCTTAATGGTTATTCAATTAATTCTTTACTTAACACTTTTTCTATTTCTAAGGTGAAGGCTAATTATTTCTTTTCCTCTAATGGTCAGGATTTGGAGATGTTGTCTGCTGTTTTCCGTGATTGCATTATTCAGCTTGTTTTAAAGATCCCTATTAATAGAAATTCGAAGGATGTATTGCTTTCATCTTGTTCTAAAGATGGTTCGTTTAGTATTAAGTAGGCTTGGCGTTCTTTCAGAACTAAAAAGGAAACTTCTAAGCTTTTTAAAAAGATTTGGCACAAAAGTATTCCTTCTACGATTTCTATTTTTATGTGGAGAATTCTTAACAGGCTTATTCCTACTGAAGTTAATTTGAGTAATAGAGGTTTTACCCTTCCCTCTAAATGCCAATGCTATTTCTATGTTGACAATATGCATCATGTTTTTATCTCTCATCCCATTGTTGTTAAGGTTTGGAACTTTTTTGAAGACTTGTTTCAACTTAACTTTTATGATTATTCTCTTCTATTTCCTAATTGCTTGATCTTTGGTTTGTTAAGTCTAAAGGTCATATTAGAAATGTGATTTCCTCTCTTATCTGTTTGTTTCTTTGGTTAGAGAGGAATGACTCACATTTCAATGGAGTTGTTATGAACCATCAGAGAATCATTCATAAAATTTGAGATAAAGTGATGGCTCTTTATTCTGCCAATTCGCTTTTTATGAATAATCTTAAGAATTATTTTTATGCTCTTTCTTTCTTTGATATTAATTGGGCGGTAGATAATCAAATCAGGACTACTTGCATTAATTTGTGTAAGCCTCCTCCTAATTACTTTAATTGAATGTGGCTTCTGCTAAATTTGGTAGCATATTTGGCTGGTGGTCTCATCAAAGATCATATGGGCAATTTCATTTCGAGGTTTGCTGGTCCTGGAAATCTGGGCGATATTAAGTATGTTTTTTTCTATGGTGTTCTTCATGGGTTAAACCTCTGCATTTCTCTTTTCCTTAATAATATTGGTTTAGAGGCTAGTTATTATTATGATTTAAATTTTTGTCTTGATAAAGATGAGAATATGTGTACCTCTGCCCTATTTTACATTCAGAGAAAAATTTGAGAAGTGTTGAATTCCATTACTTTCTCCTTTTCAAACATTATGGAGGAGGGGAATGCTTGTGCACAAGCTTTGGCTATCTTGGGTACTATGTTTAATAGCATTAATGATTTGTCACTTGTTCAGTTTCCCCTTAATGTGCAGAGTCTTGTTAGACTGGATCAAATCGGTTTATATTATGTCTTCCGTTAATTTTGGTGGTTTTGCTCTGATTTGGTGGCTGTGGGTCTCCTCTTCTTTCTGGGGATCTCTTAATGTTTTTCTTTGTTATATGTATTTGGCTATTTTTTGTAGCAGTGTGTGGTTTTATCCCTTTCTGTCATGTGTTGTTTTTGCGGCTTCCAGACTCCTTTCTAATTTGGGCCTGATTATCTTATGGTTTTGCTAGTTGGATCTGACATTTCTTAAATATGTTTTAGTCAAATGTGACTCAATTTATTTTAAGAAGAGTAATATATAATTGCATCAGAGCGGGATTCATAAAAATAAGTTTTTGAAAGCTTTTGAATTTCGATCCTTAGCTGATTTTGGTAATCATAATACTGTGGAAGGGTATTCCATTACCTGACCACCTATGTTTGATAATAATAAGTTTGATTTTTTGAAAACTTGTATGTTTATATTTTTGCAATCAATTGACTATCGCATATGGATGCTCATTAAGGATGGTTATACACCTCTGACTGGTAAACTTAATGGTGTTAATGTTCCACTTCCTTTTTTTGAATTGACTCTTGATTATAGGGATTTAGTACAAGTTAATGCAAATTATTTGAACTATTTTTTTCTATGCTTTAAAATCTGAAGACTACATGCGTATTTCAACTTGCACAACTGGTAAAGAGATTTGGGATAAATTATGTATTACTTATGAAGGAACCAAAGAAGTCAAGCAATCTCGATTGAATATCTTGATGCATGATTATGAACATTTCATATGAAACCATCTTAATCAATTTGTGAATCATATACAAGGTTTACTCTAATTATTACATCTTTATATGCCTTATGAAGAGAATTCACTAACTATGAAAAAGTGAACAAAATTTTAAGATGTTTGCCTTCCTCTTTTAATGCTAAAATTACTGTAATTTTTGAATCTAAAGATTTAAATACCTTTTCGATACATAACTTACTTGGGTCAATCACTGCTTGCGAGCAAGGGGTGAACTAAAGAAATCTTGATGTAGGTAAGAAGAAGAAGGAGAAAATGGTGGCACTTAAGGCGAACGACTAGAACACTGACTCTTCCAGATCTGAAAGCAATGATGTTGCCTTAATCACGAGGCAATTTAAGAGTTTTCTAAGATAGAGGCACAAGAATAATCAAAAGTGGAATAAAGGTAACAGCAGTAAAAATTTTTAAAATTCTAATAACACAATTTATTTTGAAAGAAGGAAGCCTAGACATGTTAAAGCTTATTGTCCTACGCTTAAGGCTCACCCAAGCAAGTAGAAAGGTCAAGAGAAATAAAAATTCAAAAAGAACAAGAACAAGAAGAGGTTTCAAAAGGTGTTCTAGGTGGACTCTACATCGGACTCCTCTGAGACTAAAGCTGACGAGGAGACAACAAACTTGTGATTAATGACTGACGATCATCTTGGTCAAAGTGACCAAGAAGAGGTATGCGAACTAACCTATGAGCAATTATTTGAAGTTTTTAAACAAATTCACGCATCATATAGGAAACTTAAGAAATCATATGCTAGCTTATAATTGGAATTTTTAAAATTACAAAAAGATCATGAAAGTCTTCTTAAAGATCATTCCCAAATTGATAGCAATCACATGTCTTTACTTGATGAGTTTGATACATTAAACAAAAAGCATAATGCATTATCTGATGCATATGATTCTTAAAGTCATCCCATTATGAGTTATAAAAAGAATTAGCAAGTATCAAAGCTTTTGAAAATAAACCATTACATGTATTTCAAAACTTTAAATAAAAGCACTTCTACCAGAACATATTAAGAAATCCTTTCTAAGTGTTAGATATTTTTCATTTGGCATGCTAGGACACATTTCACACACTTGCACTATTCAGCATAGCAAACATTGGGTGTGGAAACCCAAATTGCATGATTTACAACATAACACACATGCATTGCATACTATTTTCCATAAGAAGAAACTCAAACTTGTTTGGGTTCCTAAATCTGACATTTGATGATTTTGTAGGCTTGCACTAACAAAAGGCCTTGTGAGAGCATGTGGTACATGGACAGCGGATGTCCATGACACATAACTGGAGACACTAATCATTTTGTTTTGCTAGAAGACAAGGCTAGAGGCAAGGTGACTCTTGGAGACAACACCACCAGAAAAGTGGTAGGCATAGGTATAATTAGAAACTCCAAGAACCTTTTGATTGAAAATGTTTTGCTTGTAGATGGAATAAAACATAACATACTCAGCATCAGTTAGCTATGCGATAAAGGCTTCATCATTAAATTTATGGCTAACTCTTGCATCATAAGCTTAAATAATAACACTGTTTTGCAAGGTAAGGGGATCAATAATGTTTATATGCCTGATTTAAATAACATTGAATATGCTGATTTATTTTGCTTAAAAACTTCTGTTGATGATTCATGATTTTGGCATAGGAGACTATGTCATGCTAGTATGAAAATCCTTAGAAAAGTGACCTAGAAAGACCTAGTTAGAGGTGTCCCCAAGCTTAAGTTTTCAAAAGACCACTTTTTGATGTTTGCCTATTAGGAAAGTAAGTCCACTCCACTTTTCACTCCATTAAGGACATTAGCACCTCTAGACCTTTAGAAGTCCTTCACATGGATTTGTTTGGACCCATTAGCACTGCCAGCTTAGGAGGGAATGTCTATGTTTTTGTGATTATCGATGACTACTCGAGGATTACTTTGATTAGATTTTTGACCCATAAGAATAAGTCTTTTAATGAGTTTAGGGCATTCCTTACTTGAATTTAAAAAAGTTAGGTTGTGAGATCTTGAACATCTATAGTGTCCATGAGAGAGATTTTGAAAATGAGAGATTTGGAGACTTTTATGAGGATAAGGGGATTAGTCACAACTTCTCAGCTCCTAGAACCCCTCAGCAGAATGGGGTAGCTGAAAGGAAGAATCATACCTTAGTTGAAGTCGCTAGAGCCATGCTTGCTGAATATTCACTTCTAAAATACTTTTGGGTTGAAGAAGTAAACATAGCTTGTTACGTGTTGAATAGGGTGAATGTTAGAGCCAAACTTGATAAGACACCCTATGAGATCCTTAAGGGTTGGACACCCAATATTTCCCACCTTCATGTCTTTAGTTGTAAGGTTTTCATTCATAATAGTGGGAAGTCTCACTTAGGAAAGTTTGACCCAAAATATGATGAAAGAGTGTTCTTAGGATATTCTAGTGTTGGGAATTCTTTTAGGGTATTTAATAAAAGGACTTTGGTGGTAGAAGATACTACTCATGTAGTGTTTGATAAATCTAATCCTAGGAAGTCTAGAGTTGAGGAGGAAGATGAAGTTGGATTTGGAGAAAAAACCACTGGAGGTAAAAATTTGGAGAAGATAATAGTACCCGAAAACATTGAAGGAGTAGGTGAGATTACCCCATGAGTAAAAAATATAGATCTAGAGGAAAGGGTTGAAACTACACACACCTTGCCTAGAGATTGGAGATACACTTCGAGTCACACCAAAGAACTGATTTTAGGAGACCCTTCTAAAGGAGTTAGGACTAGGCATAGACTTAGGAAGGAGGTGAACCACTCTGCCTTTATCTCAATGATTGAACTCACCAACATCAATCAATCCCTTTTCAATGAGTTTTGGATCTTAGCCATGCAAGAGGAGTTGAACCAATTTGTTAGGAATGATGTTTGGGAGCTTATAGAGAGACCAAAGGGACAAAGTATAGTTGTAACCAAATGGGTCTTTAAGAATAAGGTGAATGATTCTGGAGTTGTGGTTAGGAATAAGGCAAAATTAGTGGCTAAGGAGTATAACCAAATAGAAGGGATAAACTTTGAGGAGACTTTTTCCCCTGGAGCTAGATTGGAAGCCAGAAAAGTGCTATTAGTCTTTGCCTATTATAAGGGATTAAGCTTCTTCAAATGGACGTTAAGATTGTCTTTTTAAATGGGGTAATAAAAGAGGATATGTTTGTAGAACAACCCCAGATTTTGAGAGTTCTTAATTTCCAAATTATGTTTTCAAATTAAAAAAGGCCTTATATAGATTAAAGAAGGCACCCAGAGCTTTGAATTAGGAGGCTTAACATATTTTTACTAGAGAGGGAGTTTGTTAAGGGGAGACTAGACACCACCCTTTTCCTAAGGAAAGTAAGAGATGATTTACTCATTATTTAGTTCTATGTTGATGATATACTTTTTGGATCTTTTGATAAAAGGCTATGTGATGATTTTTCTAAAATAATGAGTAAGGATATTGAGATGATTATAATGGGAGAGTCGTTATACTTTTTGGGGTTTAGCATAATACAATTGGATTAAGGAACCTTTCTGAATTAATTAAAGTAAGTAAAGGATATCTTGAAGAAATATGAAATGGACAAAGGCAAGACAATTAATACTCCCATTTCCTCAGGTGTTCAATTGGATAAAGACCCTAATAGAAAATTAGTTGATCAAAAGAAGTACGGAGGGATGATTGGATATTTACTTTACCTGACTACTAGCATACCTAATATTATGTTTAGTATTTGTCTCTGTATTAGATTTCAAGCTGATCCTAAGGAATCCCACTTGATTGCAGTTAAGAAAATTTTTTGATAACTTTTAGTGACCCAAAACTTAGAAATCTGGTACCCTTGGTACAACACTTATTTTGAGATTATTGGATTTTTTGATTCTGACTTTGCTAGCTGTAAGGTGGATAGAAAAAGCACTTTAGGGATCTGCCAATTCATAGGATAAGCGTTAGTCTCCTAGTCTAGTAAAAAGCAAAAATCTGTTGCACTTTCCACTATTGAAGCTAAGTACATTGCTTTAGGAAGTTATGTGGCCCAAGTCCTTTGGTTGAAACAGAAAGTTTTGGATTTAGGATTACCTATAGGCACAATCTCAATTCTTTATGACAACACTAGTGCTATCTGTATTTCTAAGAATCCTCTCCAACATTCAAGGACCAAGCACATAGACATAAGGCATCACCACATTAGAGACCATGTGACCAAGGGAGATATTGAGTTACACCATATGGAAATAGAGAATCAACTGGCTGACATCTTTACTAAACCACTGGCCCTTGACTCTTTCAGTACTTTAAGGACCAGATTGGGTGTGATTGACATTAATGAATGAAGTTGATTTATACTGATTTCTGATATATTATATGGTGTTTATTTTTACTTATGTTACTTCATTTTTAGTTTTTTCTTTGTTTATTTTTATAGTTGTTTTACTAATCATTGCTGAATTGATATCTTATGCCTTACTTTTGTTTTTTCAAAATTTATAGTCAATGTTTTACATCTTTTAAACTGTTAAAGTGTAAAAGTACTGTTAATTGTGTCTCTTTCTCTAACCTATTTTAGTGGTGTAATATTCTTTTCTAAACAAAAGCGTATCTCGAATTAATAACTAAATTTTGCAAATGAGATCTTTTCTACCTTGCTACAGTAATCTAGCTTATATTTATAATGATCAAGGTCTTTATATTCTTTCAAGATTTCTAAATATCCTATCATTGTATTTCTCATATGATTTTTTATTTTGGTTTATGGTATGTTTTTCCCAATATTAGAGAGTGAGTTTTCCTTCTCTAATATCTAGAAGATATACTCACAACTAAGAATATTTAAGAGTTTTTGAAAGAGAATCTAGCTTGCAAAAATTTAAAAAATAAGTGGTCAATGATGCCAAAACAAAAGATGCGCAATGATGCCAAATTAAAAAATATACACAAAGTGTATAAAAAAATAATAAAAAAAAAATCAATCAAAAGATGCACAAAGTGCGCCATTCAATGGACAAGAGGCATAAAATGAGCCCATTAAAAGCAAACTCTCTTTTCTTTTCTAACTCTTAAAACTTAGAAGAATTCATTTATCACTTGAGATTTTCAAAGATTTGATTTTGAATTTTAAGATTGTGATAAATTATTTTGATACATTATTCTATAAGATATTTTTTTGAAACCAAGTCTTGAATGGATTTCTTTTTCTTATCCAATTGGTTTTTCTGAGTTTGGTCTTTTTATTTCAAAAGAACATTTCACCCTGGGAGATGTCTGAGCTAAGAGTTAACATGATCGGATACTTTTCTGCTTTTTCAAATTTTTGATGTTGTTAACTCATTGACTTATAAATTTTTAAATTCAATCACATGGAGACTATATCATATTCATGCCTTCATAAAAAAAAATCTCATTACTTTTTTAAGTTTTTATGTCTTTTTTGTATTTCATTCTAATCATTTTTAGTTGATTTTAATATTTTTGGGCCTTCTCTAATCATCTTCATCCATCCTTTGTTTTCCACTTTTTGTCACATCACCCCGAATAATATTAATATCATCCTGGCTGTTCAGTTCAATTCTCGCCAAAAACATCAATCTGCTGAATGTTCTAACCATTCTTCTGTTCATCATCCTGGATGATTCCTTATCATCCAGGACGATCTAATCAATATCATATTCAATCCTCTATGATCATCTTAGACTACCCTTTTACATCTTAGACTATGTTTTCTATAATGGCAATAATCCCGTATGATCTAATCTTCATCCTGGATGATACACGTGGACATATGTTTAATAAGCCTTAAATTTGACCGGTACGATCCATTATTGGAGAATCATCCTGGGCATTCCACGTATTCGTCATGGACAATACACGTGGCAGTGCATTTGAATGTTTTAAATTTGGTTGGTAAGATTTAATATTAATCATCATCCCGGACGATCCGCCACATCATCTTGAACAATCTACTTTTTCAACGGTCATCCGAATTATCGCCTTAGGATGATCGCCTGTGTCTAACCATCCCGGATGATATTTGATCATCCCGGACGATATGACCTCTTTTTTTATCAATCGTCCAGCCGTAATTATTGCACTAGATCATCTTGGACGATCCTGCAATCATCTTGGATAATCTGGTCGATTCTATAAATTCAGAGCACTTACAGCAAATTTTCTCACACAATTTCCCTCTTCCAGCTTCATACTTCCTATTTTTGTCTTTTAGTGATCATGGAAGGTGGCAAATGCTTTTGTCAAGTGTTGGGCAATTCCTTGAGGGCCACTTTGGACCCTCGATTCTTGGAGGCAGATGATCAAGCCACCTATCAACACAATAAAATGGCTGGCATCACTGTTTTCCGGCCAATCAATCCAAACCATCTTTCCTATCAATTACTCGACCTTTTCTCCCACACCTCTTTATGTTTCCTTCTAACGCTTGAAATCCCTTTTAACTTTGAGCTTTTATTTGAATTTTTTGCAAGCCTTAGAATAAATTCTATATTCACTTCTCTTGCCTCATATGTGAATCGATGCCCCGTCGAGATTACATACCAAGACTGTACAAAATTGTTACAACTCTCCATCATAGAGGATATGTTTCACACCCTCTATCCTTATTCTGATTTTGATTGGGCTTCGGCCAATCACTTCCTTCGCAATACCAATGCCCACTTTTATGTTGGAGAGATTAGCTCTTTACTCAAAGATGCTAGGACTGTCCAACATGTCCTTCGCACATCCATAATTCCAAAAGCTGGTGATCTCATCCACATTACACCTCTTCTTTTGCTCACTACCTTTTATATTTTAGCCCATCGAGAATTCAATGCAACCGACCTAATTTTTTTTTACATCAAACACTTGACCATAATTCGCGATCCAAGTCATAGGAGAAAGCCAAATCTAGCGCTAAGACATATCATTACTTATGTCCTAGAATCTAAATATAATCTCCAATATCTTGCTCCTATAAATTTCCATCCTACCTTATACTCCAACAATTCTTTCAATGTCCTTCATAGTACTCGTCTCCACCCAGGGGATGATGAAGCTCTGGGGGGCCGAAAAGGTGGAGGCTCCCGCACCTATTCCTGCACATGTTCCGCTCCGCCAGCACTCTCATCTGGATCTGCTAGTGGAATGCTTTGACCAGTGGGAAACTCATTTTAACACATATGTTGCATCTCAGGAGCAGCAACATGTAGAGGACTTAGCCCATTTTAACGCCTATATTGCACATCAGCAGCAGCAGCACAACCAGGACATAGCCTGGTTTGGCGCACAGTTTGCTACACTATCAAGCTACTTTCAGCAGCCACCTCCACCACCACCTCCTCCTTCAGATGATTTGGGGCTATCATTTTACTAGTTGTTTTTTTTATGCTTTTTTTATTGTAGTTTGTTTTTATTTTTCTGTTGCTTAGTTTTCTACTTTATTTATGTTCTACTTTCCTCCTCCTTTTTGTGATGTCAAAAGGGGAAGTAGTGTGTTGTACTTGTACTATTCTGTTCTGAAATTTGAATATGTTATGTTTTTTTATAATTACATTGCTTCCAGTACACTATTGCCTTAACTTCTTAGATTTCTTCTTTGTTTTTTGTCATCATCAAAAAGGGGGAGATTACTGTGTATCTATTTTCAGAAATATAATTTTAATGATTGCAAACACTTCTACTTCAACTACCTTACCTACTAACATTTCAGGTCCACAAGATCAAGACTGCAATTTGAATCAGCATAAGATTGTATATATTAGGTCTGAGTCAGTTTGTAATATATTTTTTCCCTTTCTTGAGTCAATTGTAATCTTTGTGGTGCCTAATGCTAAGTAACCCTGCACACACACACTTGAGATATTTTCTCTGTCTGAATTAGAGTTTTTTAATTTTGCTCACATCATCTAGAATGATCCCAACATCATCATGGACGATCGGTCAAAAATAGAAATCCTAATTATGGCATCTTGGTTAATGAAGCTGTCATTAAGCACATCATTCTGGCCGATATTTGTATCGTCCTGGACGATAGGCTCAAATCAGAAAGAATCAAGCCACTAGATCAATTTAGGCAGCTTTATTTTTTAATTATTGTCCAGGACATCGGCCTGGATAATGTAGTATAATTATGCCTAAATTGATTTGGAGATTAAGGAAAGTAATTAAGGTTGATTGATACGATCATATCATCCTAGATGATCACAAGATTTGCTTGGACGATAAGTTTAAAAACCTTGATTTCTCCTGGATAACCAACATCTATTCAGAGCGATGTTCTGGACAAATTGAGCTGATTTTGAACTAATCGGCCATGACGATCAAGAGATTGGACTGGACGACAAGTGATTTTGTCCTCATCCAAACTCCCATTCATAGCAATGGTCTGGATTATATTCTTGTATTTAAACTAATCATATAGGATGATATAATATCATCCTGAACGATATGAACAAAAATCTTTAAATCATCCTATGTCGTTTGGGCTGATTGAGCTTAATTAGTACTGATTGTACAGGATGATAGGAATATCATCCTAGATGATAAAGACGATTCTTGAAAATCTATTTAAAGAACTCGTGTTTTCTCAAGTCCAAGTATCTTTTATGACTGTCTTGACCTGAGAGAGCCAAGAGGAGAGAGAAAGAGGGAGAGAGAGGGAGGAACTTGTGAGGAGGGGCGGGGTTTGTGCGGGGTTCACAAGGGTTGCTCCAAGCATGGTTCCAAGTCATCTTCTCCAATCATCCTCCCTTGTCCTTGGGGGGTTCTAGGGAGGTCTACTTCAGTAATCGGTCTAAGTTCTCTGCCTACTTTAGGAGGACGCAAAAAGAGTCGGTTCTCTGCCACATCGGGGTTAGTGAAAATGAGTGTTTTAGTAAGGGCTTCTTCTCCTAGCTATTGGTGATAAAGGAGAGACACAAGTTAGTGCAATACTCGGAGGGTGCCTTCGAGGAGTGGACGTAGGTCAAGGTTTGACCGAATTGAAATTACTAGATGAGCCAAGAGGGGGGTGAATTAGATGATTAAAAACTTCTTTAATGAAAAGAAATCTCTTTTTATGACTTTATGCGGAAGCAAATTTTATTCACAATAAAAAGATAGATAATCAAATTCATCCACGCAATTAACCACAATAAAAATAAATGCGGAAATAAAGTGCAGAAAAAATAAAGGAAAGAACACATCAATTTATAGTGGTTCGGTCAAACCATGACCTACGTCCACTCCCAGGAGGCACCCTCCGAGTATTACACTAAACCTTTAGTGATTCTCCTTTAGCTCCCACAGCTAGGCAGAGAAGCCCTTACACAATCACTTTCACCTTCCCCGGTGCGGCGGAGGAGCCGGGTCCATTGATACCTACGAGATCTTCTTCTTCGCAAAACTTCCTTCAAGATGAACCTTGAATCTGATGGTACTGAGGTGCAAGCTCGCCGGAGCAACCGTGTGAAATCTCCTTCACACTCCCTTGAAACCCCCTCCAAGGTTCTTCTCCCTCTCTCAAACTCCACCCTTTCCTCTCTCCCTTTCAAGTCCTCTCTTCAAGTTTTCTCCAGAAAAACGAAGCCACAATGGCTGCCAAAAGACTCTTACAAAGTCTTATGAGAGTGCTTAAATAGAGGACTAAAAAAATCCTTAAAAAACTCAATTCGGGAGTAAAATATCGTACCGTATGATCGCAAGATCGTCCAGTACGATGTGCAGAAATTGACCTGTTAGTACTGTACGAAGTCCAGTTAGTACTGTACAAACAGTTCAATAAACGGGCAGCAGTTCACCAAAATTGTCTATTTTGATCGTACCGTACGATCAAGTTCGTACAGTACGTTCCAATCATCAAAATTAAGCTATTTTTATTGAATAATCAGCAGATTAAATTAGGCAATGTTTTAAACATCCTACAGTACGATTAGGATCGTACCGTACGATTCGAACAAATTTTTAAATTCAAATCTTCGCCTAATTTAATAGACGGCGAGCTTTCTAATTATAACAGATTGTACAGTACTATGTGGTGATCGTACAATACGATTAATTATATTCAAAATAATTTTTCCAGGAAAAATAAAATATTTTAATTTATTTATGTTACATGAGATCGTACAGTACGAAATAAATTCATACAGTACGATGAACAGAAAAGTTAAAATATTTATAATCATTTTTCGCTCCCTCTGTCTGTATGCATGATCAACAAACTAACATACATCATTACAAGACTTGACTTAATAAATGAAAATTATAGACTCATTTAATACGACCAATTCTATGCAATCTTGAGCCTTGAATCTTCAAAGAACGGTGCATGATGTACCTGAAATATTAGTCAACATAGAAAGACATATGCACTACAAAACTAGGAGAAATAAAAGATTAATAAATATTATTTCTTATCATCAAAATCATAAGCTCGGAAACCCGAGTTGCAACACGAACCACTATAAATTCGGTGTGTTCTTTCTTTGTTTTTTACTTATGCATTTAATTCCTGCACAATGGTTTTATTGTGGTGAATTATGTTTTGATTTAAGATTCGTGATTTGTTTGAAAAGTTTTTAAAATACTAATTCACTTCCCCTCTTGGTTAGCCTCGGTACTAGTTCATAAGGGCTTAACATCCCTAACGAACTTTCACTACCAATATTCTTTTGTTAAAAACTCTATAGGATTTGCTAACACTTGAATATCCTAGAAAAATTCCCATATTAGATTCAGGATAAACTTTTCCTAAGGAGGTTCTACCATTATTTTGGATGAACACTTTACATCTAAAGACATGTAGATGTAAGGTTGGGGGTCCTACCTTTAAGAAGTTCATAAGGTATCTTATTCAATTTACATCTAATGTTCGTCATATTCAAAACATAATAAGATGCATTAACTTCTTCAGAAAAAAAATGTTAAGGAACAGAATATTTAGCCAACATGGCTCTAGTGGCTTCTAGTAAGATTATATTCTTTCTTTCAACTTCCCCATTTTGTTGAGTGATCCAAGGAGCTAAAAGGTTGTGATCTATCCCTTGCTCTTTATAGAAATCTTTCAATTTTTTTATTTTTAAATTATCAATCGTGATCACTTTGAAATGCATGAAGTTTATAACCTATCTTCCTATGAATCCAAGTAGAAAAATTTCTATACATATCAAATGATTCACTCTTATGTGATAAGAATTTAATCCAAGTGAACCTCAAATAGTCATCAATAATCACATAGCCAAAAACTTTCCCTCCTAGACCTAAGGTGCTAACAGTCCCAAAGAGATCTATGTGAATGGGATTGCTAGTTCTAAGATCTTTAATTGAATAATAAGAGGACTTGACTTATTTTCTTCATTCTCATTTATCACACATGTGATTCATACTGATGTCTAATTTGATTATGCCTCTAACCAATTCCTTTTGGGTAATCTTCATAAGATTTATCATACTTGCATGACAAAGTCTTCTATGCCATAACTAAGATTCATCAGAAATAGTTTTTAGGAAAATAATATTAGAAGATTAAACATAGTTTAAATCAAGCATGTAAACATTATTTACCATATTTTCATGAAACATATCAACTCCATTTTGGCTTATAATATAGCTTGCAGGACGAAATTTTATGTTTACCCTTATCACAAAGCTGACTAGTACTTAGCATGTACTACCAATAAACCATTTTCAATCATAATTATGTTCATGTTACCAATCATACCTTAATCTGCCACTCTCCTTATGGTGTTATCTCTTAGTGTCACTTTGCCTGCAATCCTGGCCTCCAGTGATATAAAGTGATTTGCATCGCAAGTCATATGTTTTGAACATCTACTATCCAGGTATCAAATACTCTCATAAGAGCTTTTATGAGAGAAATTCTATAAAATTATCAAACGTAAGACTTAGGAATCCAAATAAATTTGGGTTGTCCTTTTTTCAATGATAACTCAAATGCATGTTTAATATGTTATGTTTGATGTATTTTAGGTATACACACTAAATGTGTTCTTCGATGAATAGTACAAGTATGGAAAATGTGATCCAACATGTCACATGAATAATATTTAACACCAGAAAAAGGATTTATCAGTCTATATAAGTTATAATATCTTTTCCTTGGTTTTAAATTTTTAAGCTTTGATTAGGATTATAAAATTGTTCCATTGTGGGTGGTATCTTATTTTCTTTAAAAGCTTTCAATTTTTCTTGAAGATATGAATTTACATTTTTTAAAATCTATTTTTTTAACCTTTAATTCAAGTTCTCTTTGATCTGATTCAACATAAACACCTTAAAATCATTTTCAAGTTCATTATTAGATATTTTTAATAAATCATGATCTTTATTTAAATTATCAAATTCATCTAGCAAAGCCATATGATTGTTATCTATGTCAGCATGATCTTTTCTAAGGTTTTCATACTCTTTTTATAAATTCAAATTCTTAATATTTAAATTAACATAAATTTTTTGAGTTTCCAAAATGCATTGTGAATTATCTCAAAAACTTCAAACAATTCATCATAAGATATGCCACATACCTCCTCTTGATATAAATGATCAAATTTGTTTACCATGAAGCATAAATTTGTAACCTCCTCTTCTGCCTCTATTTTTTAAGAATATGAAGCTGCGATAGCCCAGAAAGCTCTTTGCATTCTTCTCTTGCCTTTTTTTAATATTTGTATTCTCCTCAACTTTATACTTGTTAGGATTTGCTTTGAGATTTAGGCATTCAGACTTTATATGTCCAAACTTCTACATTCATAATAAATGACTTCATTAGAAATATTGATATTCTTATTGAACTTACCTTTGTCCCAATGTTAATGTCTTCGTTGCTTTCTCTTAAGGGTACTTTTGAATTGTCTTATTATAAATGCAATATCTTCTTCATCCTCAAGTATTAATTGATCACTCTATAAATCCTCAGCTTTCAAGGCTATATTCTTTTTTTATCACCTCCATCAAGGTTGTATTCTCTTCTTGTTATAAATGAATTGACTTTCTGCATTTAGACTTCATTAGAAATCTTTGCCTTTAATTTACTCCTTACTTGTAAGCAATCCGTCATCCAAGTAGAATGTTAATTGAATAAACGTTCATATTTTTAGACTCAATTATTATAGTTATATTTGCATCATAAGCAGGAGATAAATAATGTGAATTTTTATTAGCTTTATTAGAATTTATGAGTTCTTTATCTAAAGCATGTAATGAGGTAACAATTTGTATAAACTATGTATACATATCAGAAATTGACTCATTTGGTTTCATGTAAAATGGTTTATAGTCATGTAATAAATATTCAACTTAGATTATTTCACCTTATTTGTCCCTTAATAAGTTATACAAAGTCTAGCCAAGATTTCTTTCCAAGTTTTATAGGTAGAAACATGCATATAGTCTTCTGATTTCAAAGCACAAAAAAATTATTCAAATATTTTGCATTCAATTATGCTAGTTCTTTTTCTTCTAATGTCCAATCAGTAAATGGTGTTTAAGTTTTAATGCCATTAACAAGTCTAATATGTCTTGTATAACCTTCTTGTACTGATTAATATCCACATACGATAGTCAACTGATTGCATAAAAGTAGACACGCAAGTTTTTCAAAAATCAAACAAAATGTTATTAAATAAAGGTGTTCTAGTAATTGAGTATCCTTCAGGAGTATTCTGATTTCCAAAAATAATCATGATCATTTTTCAAAAAGTAGTCTAAACTTTATTTTTGAAATTGACTATTATACCACTTGATAGTTTATGTAGAATGTTAGACTTCATAGAATTGTGTTAAGGCTAACCAAGAGAGGGTGAATTAGCTATTTAAAAATTTTCTTGGACTTTGAAAACCTTTCTTAGAAAACATAAATTATTGATCCTAAAATATGCAGTTATTTAAAAAAAAAAAATATCACAGGATTTTTTAATCATAGAAATCTTAAATATAAAAAAATAAAATTGTAGGAAAAATTAAACAAAAATAGAAGAATACCACATTTTATAGTGGTTCGATCCAATTAAACCTACATCCACTCCTTGGAGACTCCTTCTCCAGGTATTGCACTAAATATCAGTGACTCTCCTTTTGCCATAGTAGTAAGGCAAGAAAGCCCTTACAAACTCTCTTCTACTTATCCGGTACGATAGAGAACTAATGCCTATTACACTCTCTAAGTGATGAGAGCATACTATCTCATCCTTTCTCTCCCTTCTGGTAAAGGTAGAGTACCTCCATCTTTTTTCACCCTCCTTATGAAGGTAGAGAACCTTGAAATAATATTTATAATCTTCTCTCAAGAGCCTCTAGAGGAGATGGGTAGAAACTTTAAGAAGACAAAGAGATCCTCACTTTGGGCAAGCTTACGAATCCCTCACAACTTCTCGCTCACTTGATCTCTCACACTTCACTCTCATAATCTCTCCCAAATACTTACACTCAATGGCCACTTTCAAGAGTCAATCCCAGGAAAGGTCTTTAAGTTAGTTTCTAGAACTCTTTATATAGACAAGACATGAAAAATCATCAAAAATCTAAAAAAAATCAAGTGAACCATCATCTAATAATACTATACAATTGAAGATCATACTGTACGAATAATTCAAAAATTATGTCTTCATTCAATACGATTTGGTATGAACTTGAGTTCATACTCTTTTATTCATCTGTACGAATTAAGATCATATGATATAAATAGTTCAAAAATTGAATGTGTTCATTCAATACGATCTAGTTCGAACCTGATTTTGTTCTCTGTAAGTTGTCTGTATGACCTGACATTGTACTGTATAAACTGTTCAAAAACAAACAAGTTTGTCTTGAAAGATATGGTACAAAATGAATTTTGTACTCTATTAGTCATATGTATAAATTAAGATCATACGATACGAACAACTAAAAAATGGAATGTGTTCATCCGATGCAATCTATTACAAATTTGATTTCATTCTCTATTAGTTATTTGTACAACATGGCATCGTACATTACAAATTATTCAAAAATAAACTACTTTATATGGTATGTTATGGCATGAAAGGAATTTCATACTCTATCAGTCGTCTGCATGAATTAAGATCATAGGATACAAATAGTTCAAAAAATGAATGTTTTCATTCGATACAAACTAGTACGAACCTAATTTTGTTCTCTATTAGTCGTCTGTATGACCTAACATCATAAAGTATTTCTAGTTCAAAAAATATGAGCCATGATTTGATTGACTGCATTTGGAGGAAAACTAAGTTAAATTGTACAGTGCGATTAGATATCATACAATACTTACAATCATACTTGCTTAGACTCAAGAAATAAAAAAAGAGATATACAGAAATCTTATTATACTCTATATTAAAGTCTTCAATAATTTGGAGTATAATTTCCCTAAAATATTAGTACACATAAAAATAAGCAAAAAAAAAAAATCAAATATATGCTAGACGTGACAATAAAATTATCAGCATAATAATTAGTTTTCTTATCATCAAAATCATATGCTCAATCTTGATTCTAGGGTTGCAACATTGTACTCTATGCATGCTTGGATAAAGTGCCTATTTTTAAAAGCTAGCTAATCTTGAGAAAAGATATGATGAACAACAATTTATTTAAATTGAATTCACAAACATTTTTATGAGATTTAATCTTAAATTTAGTCTATATACACAAACATGTTTATGTGTTTAGTATAAGTACAATAACACTAATCGTCTCCAAAAGACTTGACAATTTACAACTAAACTTAAATTTAGATGTTTATCAGAACTCAAATCTCAAAGTATAGCTTTGGTTAATGGGTGTGTAATCTCTACTTTTTTTCTTTTAATATAACAGTAAAGTTCTCAGGTGAATGTCATAATCAGGAAACTTCATAATACAATATCATTTGTATATGAGTGATATACAAAAAAGTAATTTAAAAAGAGAAAGTTAAGAGGTTTAGTCTTGCATAAATTGGGTTGAACCAAAATAGTTAATATCTTATAAAGTATAGTCCAAACTATTTTTCAATGTCCCTCTCTCGTTCTTAACATGCTTTAACATGTTACTTTTTTAAATATCTTTTTTTACTTATGATGTCAAGCCATAACATATAAGTTTCATATTTTTTATTGTTTATGTTCAAACTAATCTTTCAACTTAGGCTCCTTCATCATGGGGAAGTAGTATATCCCAACTCAAAATTTCTTTTGATAACTATAAAATGTTTATTATCTCGATGTCAAAATTTATTTACTATGACACTAAGATGTACTACTTGAAATGTATTTAATTTAATTTAAAATTAACATAATATATTAATAGATTCACATGAATAGGAGTAAAATTATTGAAAATAACATGCATGGCCCAGCCCAAAAACTTGGACTATAAAGGAGGGAACAAATGGTCAATTGAAAATTTAGATACATATACTAATATTAAATACTAAAAAAATATATGCTCATGAACTTTCTTAAAATATCAATTTTCAATACATCAAAAATCCTAAATGTTTATAAAGATTATCCAATGTTCAATTTAGTTTAATAAGAAGTGTAAATTTTCATCTTACCCTATAATTTAAACCTTGATATTTCAAATTTTTAGCCCAGTCACAATACTAAAAGCATCAATACAAAAATCTTGAATGACATTCTTCTTCCGCAATACTTTCATTATTATTGAAGTAATATATACATAAGGTAAAATTCAACCAATCTAAGGAGAAAGAATTACAATCACAATTGTGAGGAAAATCTCACTGACATTTCTCACTCCTTAGATAAAAAAAAAATTGAATGGAAGCTAAAAATAAATTTATGTACAAATTATTTATATGAACTCTATCATGTGGAAACTAATAACATTATTTTTATTTTCATGCCTAAATGGTTGCACCTTTCATAGCTTTTGTTGGAGTGCAGTGACTTAGAAATATTTTCAACTGCCAAGTAGTACGACCACCAGGCTTCAATTTACACATAGCTCCAAGAATCAAACAAAAATTTGATTCCAAGCAATCCTGAACAAATCTCTATAGCTCCCTCTTATGCATCATTAGTCTCCATTGATGGTATTTTTTTGAAGTATGAACATTCCAATAATTAAAATCGATGTGTGAAGCCATTAAATCTTTTGTCTCATCAAATTATGAAGAAATGAGCATCATGAATTCTTTGTATGTCTTGTTGAAATCATCAACATAAACAGACGCTTCCACCTATTAAGAAAAATATAATCAATAAAATAAATAAATAAAGCTATTCAGACTATGCAGAACTTAAACACCAAGTGAATATTTGTTAAATATGAATTATCCAAAAGGTTTAGTAAACTTACCAAAACTCCGTATATGTTTCATAGAATCAACTGTGTGGGAGAAAGTGTGCAGAATTTTAGACTGTCATGCATTACAAAATCAATAAAAATATTCGAAGTTAATAAATATGAAATTATTTTTAGTATGAATTAATTATTTTTCAAAGTTTCTTTAAAATGAAGACAAAAGTTTGCATTTGTTTTTAATCGAAATAAAACATGAACTTATTCAATTAGAGTTTAGTTTCTATTTATTAGAAATTTAAAATCAACCCATTTTATTGGCCGCTATCATATCATGGTTAGCTAATAAGATGTCATTAAAAAGACCAGTAAGACATCACATACATTAAAGCTCTAAAAAAATTAATTTTATGAATAAGAAATATTATTAGAGTAGAATAAGGAATAACAAAAACAATGTTTGTAATTCTTCTTTTTCCTACATGAAGTATGATGATTATTAAAACAATCATGTTAAATAATAAAATTAATTAAAAAAATAGCTAGTAAAGGAGTTATCAATGAAAATGAAATAATAAGAAAATTAACTTGTTTTATCAATAGCTAAAATCAAAGCTCTATGAATTATTAAGATAAAAATTCTTCTATTACTTAAATAATTGTTCTACTCATGCTTTAACTTAAATGGAGGTGAAGTTCATGTGCTATTATTATTATTATATTATACATTTATAAATTGAAATGGGCACTCTTTATTGTCCACGCCCTAACCGGGAATAATAGAGTTCATATTGTTGAACAAATTGATTAAAACTAATTCAAAATTTATTTGTTAAAATAAAAAAAATTAATTATGATCATTAACATACATTATCATTATCAAGGAGACATCTTGTAATATTTATAAAAATTGCAATTTGCTTGCTTACTCATTCTCATAAGAAAATGGTAATATTAAAAGCTTACTCTCTTATTGTTTTTCCACGAAATCTGCTTTTCCATGTTGAATTCATAATATGAATCATGTACTCAAACTAAAAAAAAAGAAAGATAAATATTGTGGATTAATGAATGGTATATAACTCGTTTAATTAAATTAGAAAGAATAATGTAAAGATTAATTAAATTCATAGAATCTATCATGAATTTTTTGTTAATGAAAAAAATAATTAATAATTAATAATCACTATAAAACCAACAAAATCTAATACGAGTTCACGAGTTAAACGAAATGTCCATATTTAAAACCAAAAGAAATGTCAAATGAAAAGCTTTAAATTAATCAAAATTGTAATGAATGATTGCACTGGTTAAAAGTAATATATATAGTAAACAAATAAAAAATCACCTTATCTAGAGAGAGAGAAGCTGAGCCTCGTTCTATTTTTTATTTTTTTTATGCTCAGAATTTGGCTTATCTTTAATGGTCGTAGCTTTTACATTTGTCACAGTGCTTTCAATTCTTTGCTTTTCTGCTCAAAATACAAAGCTTATAGAAACAAAAGGCCCATGACACAATAAATGCAAAATAATGCAAATGAAATGGATCTTATTACTCTTCTGCTGATTTTGTACGACTTCAACTTTTTCTGATCTCGTTCTAGCTTGATCTTCACTTTCTTCCTAAGATGCAAATACACAAATCATTTATATTTGTAAGTGTAATGATTTTGTCAATTTGATTAGTTTTCATGAAAAAATTATGTCTCAAAGAACTTGTATTTTTGCCAAGTATTTTTTGTGCTTTTGAAATTATATCAGCAAATCGGGTGTTCAACATAGCAACACGAGCAGCTTTTCTTGTTGATAATTGAGAATTATCAAAACCTACATCAATCAAAAGAAATACTAAGAATAATATATTTTATAAACGTTCAAAGTATTATATTTTAACATATTTATATTTTTCTATTATATTTATTCTGCTGATTATATGAACCCTATTATAAAATTTTCTTGCTTTGTCATATATTTTAAATAAAATGTCTTTATTATTGTTGAATTTCTAAGAGAATTAGATTCACGTACATGATTCTGTCATATATTTCATTTAAATTTTATGAATTAAATATTAATGTTGAAGTAGATGAAGATCCAATAAGCATATTATAACATTATCCAATTGATGATGATCCTTTTAATATGGAGCCTCGATTTCGCCACCTCGGTTTTACGTTAAAAGGAACTAACTATTTTTATATTATATTTTTCAGCATAGACGTTTAAAAAATTGTTATTACAAATATACAATCACACTGAATTAAAAATGGTGCCAAACAAGATATTAAGCAAATAACTATTTTTAATATATCCGATAAATTATGCATATTTGAATTTTTTTTTTTGCAAAATTAGTCATAAAATAATCATGTTAATTAAAGAATATTACAAAAGATGTTTAAAAAAAAAAAAACCAAATGATGAAGCCTGATTGAATGCATCTCCGCAGCCGGTGTGTTGGTTAGCAGAACCAAATTCAGCCATGTGCTTTCGGGTTATGACCAAAACAAAGAAAATTACAAAAAGAATTTTTTTTTAAACAAAACTAAAATATTAAGATCAACAAAACGGTTACAACAGCATAAGACTAGAAAAACAAAGAAAAAAGGCACAATACAACTAAAAGTGGTCTCAGTATTCGGCCGAGGCTTCCAGCATCCCCGAAGCCTCGCACGGACCATCCCTAAGACTAAAGTCAGCGCCCAATATCCAACTAACTCAAAAAACAACACCAAAGGTTGCCACCAGCTCGACAACAAGGAGGCGAGCCACAGCCACATCATTGCCCCAAAAATCAGCGCACCACCCAAGAGACCAAAGAACCAGAATGCCAAACCCGCAAAATAAAGGGGAAAAAATACTTCATACATAAAAAGTATCTTCTTCTTCGGCCCCTCCCACGAAATCTTCCACTTGAGGCAACCGAGGTAACCGATCTGTCACGAACCAAAGAAAAATCGTTCCCAGGATCAAAACTACCACATAAATCCAGAGAATCCAAGCCACAATCCGAAAAGTCGGATTCATATTCAAATTCCAACAACCCATGCAGCCAATCCACATTATTCCTAATGTTGAATCCAGAGTTTTCACCCAGACGAGTAACCATAGTATGCATGTCGACCAAATTTGCAGGGACTTCAACCAGATTATTAGAACACACCGAATTTCCATTCCTTTTATCCACCCGCACACACTCAGTATTATCGTCCAGAATCACAGCTGGTTCACACGAAACCTCGACATCAGGCGTCAAAGCTGCCAAATCCTAAATTATAGCCACAACAGGGCAACTATCCACAACATTACTATTATTAATACCAACAGGAGAAATAAAGTGAGCCGAAAACCACCCCAACTTCATTACCAGGCAAAACAACAACCATCAACCCATTAACCGGAATAGGGGACCCCATAGCAATAGGAGAACAAAATGGGGATTCAATAGAGGGCACGACATCAACCTCCACAGCATTAATAACACTATCATAAATCAAAACCTGAAGAGCCGAAGAAACTTCACCAATTATCACATTATTATCACATAGAGGGACAGAATTCACAATCGGGGTAAAAGAAATAACAGGAATACCAGAATTAACTAAGGAAATAGAAACAGAGTCCACCGGCGGTGGAGCCGCGACCACAACCGGATGAAAATTAGGAAATAGCTTAGAACATTCCGACTTCTTGTGACCCACGGCCTCACAATGCTGACATAAATTGGGAACACCTTCAAAAACAACTCTTTGAACATACCCAAGTTTCTCTGGATCCAACCATACAAATTCAGGATAGGTTTTAGAAATATCAATTTCAACAAGAATCCTTGCGACAGAGGGACGCGAGCCAACAGTCGTGGCATTGTCAGTTTGAATCGGGAGACCAAAAATAGAACCCAACCAAAAGAGAATACGAGAAGAAAAAAGGTGAGGGCGCAAACCCAGAAAGGAAACCCAAACAGGGACGATTGGCGACTCCTCCGAAAGGTCCAGGAGAGGCGACCACTTAATAACTTTTTTGAAACAGCAATAAACAAAGTAGGAACGATGAGCAAAAATCCTACCATAGTCAAGATCATTAGAAAGCTTGATCAGAACATTTGACTGATCCAACTAAGTTACAGAAAAATCACCGGATAACTTAATATTGAAAAAAAAATCTACGGATAGAATCCAAACTCGGCCGCTTAAGGGGAAAATTTCCCACTAAAGCAAACTCAAACGGTTTAGCATGATGCAAAAACTCATCTTCCGAAAATCACAACGCAGGCATACCCCGAATCGTAGAGACGCGAAAATCCGGGAAAGGCTTCGAATCAACGGAACCAGACAACACATCTTTGAAGGATTTGGAGTGCTTACCCTCAAGAAAGCCCGGATGCAACCTTTTATTCGCCATGAAAAATGAAGAATCATGTACGGATGCGAAGGCGGCTAGGGCAAAAGCCCTAGCGAAAAAACTCTAGCAGACGACTCGCGTGAGAAAAAAGGAAATTACAATAAGAATGATATTATAGAACTTCATATTTTATTGACTTAAAATATATAATAAAATTTATTACCACACTGTTTTATTTTGTTTGAAATATGTTTTTTTTTTTTTTTTTTGTCATAGATAAGATTCTATTTTCTAAATAAAATTTTAGAAAAATGTAGACTTGGCAGTTGTTTAATTTGCTAAAAAAAATAATCAATAGTTAAGTGAAATACAATCTTAAAAATGCCAAAATAAATGGAGATGTTTATTTTTATTTTATTTTTTGAAGTAAAATGAATATAGTTTATAGCTCAACAATTAAGATGAGCCGTGAGTAATAGTCGGCGGTGGGTGGCGGCAACATACAACTACTTATAGCGACAATAGTCAGTGATGACTGTCGCTGAGTGATGGCCGACAATAGCTGAAACTTCGAATAATAAAAAATTACTTGGAGTTGGAGCTTCGATATCTTTAGTTTTTCATGAATGAGACTCACACAAAAGCAAATATAAAGCTTTGAGAGGCATATCCAATGGAAGTGGGCCCTATTATTAGCAGCTAAAGTCTTAACTAATTAACAGAAATTAGAAAATTTCAAATAGATAAAAAGATAATTCTATAGTTAATAAAACATGGGAGTCTAAAAAATAATTTATATTCCAAATAAAAATCAGCGAAAGAAGATAAAAAAATTTGTTTAAATAACAAACAACCTTTACCTAAAGCTAACTACGGCATTAACAAGAAAAAAATTAACTATTTGAATTATATATATATATATATATATATATGCTGCGTGCTAGAAAATACGCGGCG
>NW_021319225.1:281426-336324 GCF_001605985.2 Dendrobium catenatum
GGCGAGTTCGTACACAAGGATTTGGTGTTACTCCGACTCGATACTTTCCTCAAAGTACAAATGAAGCATGTGGTGGAAGTGCTAGTATCTTTGGTCAAATAACAAGTCTACGAGAGGAGTTCAGTGCATTTCGTGATGAGATGCAACAAATTGTGCAATAGTTTCAAATGAATCAACCACCACATGGAGGATCTGCTATGGTATGAAAAAAGTAATAATTTAAAGTTAATTGTATATTTATTGATTATTAATATCTCATTAATTTTATTTTATTTTCAGGGTGGCAATGACGATTCATCCAATGCATGATAGTCTTCTGTAAGCTTATGTTTCTTTTATTGATAAGCTGTAGTTTTTATTCTTATGCTTTGAGTTGTATGGATTGTAATGAATATTTCATGTATTTCTAAACTTATGTTGTTATGATTTTGAATTGCAATGGTTCTAGTAATGTACTTGTGATGCTTGCACTTATTATAAGTTGGAACTGTGTGTTTCTTTAGCTGATTTTGAATTGCAATGGTTCTAGTAATGTGTGTTTCTTTGCCTTGATAGTATAACTTGAAAGCTGTTTGGTTGCAACTGAGATTTGTTTGATTGTTATTTAGTGGAGAACTTACTGCAGGTTGCGATTCATTAGGAATACATGGGATATTTTAGTCTCATTCTATTATCTTCCAATTTTTTCATTGATTCATCTAATATGATCCAATATGGTCCCTTTGTTGGATTATTTTTTTATCAAAGAGAATATATTTTGTTGAAAGTATATTGAAGGTATTAGTAGATGTCATAAGATAGTCACTAATGGTTGGGTTTTGTTTTCTTTAAAACTTATTGTGGACATTTGATAAGTGTTACTAGTTCATAATTTCCCGTACGTGGTTGTGGTATAGCTATATGATTGAATGAGATCATGTTTTCTTTCAGGCATTAAATAGAATACCTATTTATCTTTCATTATATGGAATTGTGAGTTTATTACGGTCATAGCAGCTGTAATTTCTTATCTCTTGATTGTTGGTATTATTCCTATATTTTTTCTCACAAAAACTACTTTACAGGTATTTGGCATATAAAAGTCGTTTTAAAAAAAAATATTTATGGGCTTTTGTGGGGGTTTTACCCTCCACAACATTACAGTATTGTAGAGATTTTAACCGCCACAATAATGTAGATCATTTATTTTATACATAACTTGCAGCGGCTATGACCACTACAATTAATAATTATAGCGGTTTAAACCGCTGCGATATTCAGCATTCCTCAGTTCTACCCCACCGGTCCTGAAACCGCTGCGGAATGTCTTTGCAGCACATTGAAATCACGGCGGACATCCAGCGGTTGTAAAACCGCTGCAAAAATAATAGTAGCGAGTAAAACCGTCGGGAAAAGTCGAAATTTGTGCTGCGAAAGCCTGTTATATATATATATATATATATATGTTGCGTGCTAGAAAATACGCGGCGGTAGAGTTTGTAAATTCGTGTCCGAGCGTTGTACGGAGATTCAGCACACAAACAAAAAAGAGAATGAACACCAGAGTTTTTACGTGGAAAACCCAAATAGGGAAAATACCACGGGGCCTCGCCCAGCTAAAAAGTTCCACTAGTGTTTTTGTAAATTACAAGAAACTGATTCATCCCACAGATCGGGATGATCAGATTACAACTTAAAGCAAATATATAAGGTTTTGAAAAATCCCATCATTTCCGAAAAATCCAGCAAAGTTCCGGCGTATTCAGGCCGCGGGAAGAGCTCTGGCGGTGATCGAGGAGGAGAGGATTCACCTTTTCCACTTTCTCTTCTTCTTCTCTTCTTCTTCTCTCTCTTCACTTGAGTCCCCTTTGTGAAGAATGAGGGCTCTATTTATAGTTTTTCTGGAGTGGCATAGCCCGTAATTAGGTGTGAGATCAAGGGTGAATTGAGAGTGGTTTGAATGGACGGCCGATATCGAATCCTTTGATCATGCACTATTTATTGGACATTTGAAGGCCTTAGTGATGTCAAAATTCGGTGATCTTGAGATCGTTGGATTTGTCTCGTCGAACCGTTCGATTTGAGTATAACCTCGTTAAAATTGGAGACCGTTTGTTAACTCAAACTGTGGTTTGAACCTTCCAACAGCGCTTCGGGTCCTTGATTCGGACCCATTTGGGCTCGGATTGGGTTGAATTTGGTGTTGTTTTGTTCGTATTTCCGAGATGCTCAGTTTGGCTATAAGCTCCCTGAAATCGGAGTTTAGGTGCTCTCAGATTTTATTTTTGAAGTTTCCAACAAGCTTTTTGCCTCAAGATTCGTGCCCGATCAAGATAATTTTGTGATGACGTATTAGTTAACCCTTATTTTCGGGCGTCAAAATGTCAGGAGTCTGAAAATACTTGTTCCAAAATTTTTCATTTGCCGAACCTCGAAAATTATGTTCCGAGAGTTGAACGTTTGTACAAATTTGGTCGTAGAGGTCCCGTTGAGCTTTGGAAGTGTCAAAATTGAGTCCGGGACGTCGAAAAATGTGTCGGGGACCCCGAAATGGGTTGTGCAGCCAAACTGGCCATACCAGCAAGGAACCGCGGCGGCGAGGAACCGCGGCCGCGTCCGCGCGCGCTCGCGCACCTCTTGGATCAGTCCGCGTGCACTCCTAGGCCAGACCGCGCGCCCTGCCTAGGCCGAACCGCGCGCCCAGGCCGAACCGCGCCCGCGCATGGGCCGGTTTCATGCGCTTTGCTGTGCTGCGCTCGCGCGGTACTACCGCTGCTGCTGCAGCCATGGTCGGTCGCATGCCATGTGCGGGAAGCTGCGATCCGCGCATAGTGCCCATGGATTGGTGCGCTGGTTGCATCGTTTTAGAGGCTGGCATCAGCTTAAGTGGGCCCCACTAGCCAAAAATAACTCCATTTTGCTATTTTTGGGTCCAAAAATTTTAGAAAAAATCCCAAAAATTCAGAAAAATTCAAATAATATTTTATAAAATAGGAAAATTCAAAAATGGAAATAACTTCCCCATTCTTCTCTCAAAAACCTATAAATAGGCCTCCAAAGCCTTTAGAAAACTTGCACATTCTTCTTTTCTTCCTCTGGCTCTCTAACAGTTGAGGATTTCGCTATTTTTGAGTGAGAAATTTCTCCTACTTAACTTAGGGCCCCTCCTCTTGCGCAGAAGTTTAGGGGATTTCTTCTGCCCTTCTGGCTTTCTAACAATTGAGGCATTCTGATAATTTTGAGTGAGAAATTTCCCCTGCTCGACTTAGCTCCCCTCCTCTCGTACAAAAGTTAGGGGACTTCTTCCGCCCCTGGCTTTCTGACGGTTGAGGCATTCAGCTAATTTTGAGTGGGAAATTGCCCCTGCTCGACTTAGCGCCCCTCCTCTCGTGTAGAAGTTTGGGGACTTCTTCCGCCCCTTTGACTTTCTGACGGTTGAAGCTTTTCACTAATTTCAAGTGGAAAATTTCCCCTGCTCGACATAGTGCCCCTCCTCTCATGCAAAAGTTAGAGGACTTCTTCCACCTCTTTGGCTCTCTGACGGTTGAGGCTTTTCGCTAATTTCGAGTGAGAAATTTCCCCTGCTCTATTTAGTGCTCCTCCTCTCGTGTAGAAGTTGGGGGACTTCTTCCGCCCCTCTTGCTTTCTGAAGTTTGAGGCCTTCTGCTAATTTTGAGTGGGAAATTTCCCCTGCTCGACTTAGCGCCCCTCCTCTCTTGCAGAAGTTAGGGGACTTCTTCTACCCCTCTTCTTGCATTGGAGGCATTCCACTATCGTAGTAGGCAGCATTCCCCTAACAAGCTTCAGTGCCCCTCTTTCTTTGGGAGATCCTGCGAAGTTTCTATGTTAATTTGTTGGAGATGGAGGTCTGAGAGGAAGTTATAAAGAGGAATGTTCAAAAGACTGTTGAACTGCAGAAATCCGGCGTCGAGTAGAAATACGACATCGGGCAGAAGGCCGGCAAAAGTCCATTGACAGACAGAAGTCCTATAATGGGTAGAATTCTGACGTCCGGTAGAAGTACGGTGTCTGGTAGAAGAACAACATCGGGTAGAAGTTCGACAAAAGTCCATCGACGGGCAGAAGTCCGACGACGGGTAGAAGTACAACAGCAGATAGAAGTCCAACGTTGGGTAGAAGTACGACGTCTGGTAGAAGACCGACGAAAGTCTATCGACGGGCAGTAGTCCGATGACGGGTAGAAGTATTACAGATTTGGTTTCATGAATTATGGTTTTGATGATAGCAAATAATATGGCTGCCTTTTCTCTATTGACTTTTAAGGGCCCAAAGATCAGACGGAAATAGGAATCAGCTCAAGACTAGGTAGATTAGGGTTGAGTCAGTCTGTAATTTTCTTTTTTCCCTTTATTGAGTCAATTTTAAATGTTTGAAGTAACTGATGTTAAGTAACCCTACACACACACACACACACTTGAGAGATTTAGAATTTGTGTTTTACTCACATTATCCCGGACGATATTTATATCGTCCTAGACGATCGAGTTCAAAACAGAAGTTCTAATCAGGATTTCTTAGCTAAGGAAGCCGTAATAATCTGTTCGGCCTGGACGATATTTGTATCGGCCAGGACGATATGCTCAAAAAAGAATGAAATATCCGCCATAATCAATTTAGGTATTCTGTATTTTTGGAAAATAGTCAGGACTATCGTGATATCATCCTAGACGATATTACATAATTATGCCTAAATTGATCCAGGAATTAATGAAGTAATTAAGGATGATTGATACGATCACATTGTCCTAGATTCGTTAGATTGTCCAGAACGATCTATTCAAAAACCCTTAATTAGTCCTAAAAGATAACTATCGGCCAGCTCGAAATAAGGGCAATGCTCTGGATGATTTTCCTCTGATTTGAACTAATCATCCGGAACGATAGTGAAATCGGCCTAGACGATCAAGCCAATTTTCAATCATCCAGATCATCTTCAGGGCGATGTTCCGGCCGATCATCTGTGTTTTGAACTCATCGTACATGATGATATTATTATCGTTCTGGATGATAAAGTCGACAACTTAAACTATTGAGCTCCTTTGAAGCTCTTCTATTTAAGAGCTCTTGTTCAACATTTCAGTATAATCTTTTGCTGCTGTCTTGGCCTGAGAAAACCTAAAGGAGAGAGAGAGAGAGAGAGAGAGAGAGAGAGAGAGAGAGAGAGAGAGGATCTTTTGAGGGGGGAGCTTGAAAGTTCGTTAGGGATGTTAAGCCTTATAGAACGGACCCAAGGCTAACCAAGTGGGGGGGTCAATTGGTATTTAAAAAATTTCTTTAAGCAAAGCACAAATCCAAACCAAATCACCACAAAAATAAGTGTGGAAAAAAATAAATATGGAAGTAGTAAAAAATAAGAACACAAGGGTTTATAGTGGTTCGGTTAACTCAACCTACGTCCACTCCCCAGAGGCGCCCTTTGAGTATTGCACTACAATCGTGACTCTCCTTTAGCCCCCACAGTTATGCGGAGAAGCCTTTACAAACACCTCTTTTTGCCACATCCGGCAAGGCAGAGAACCTTCCTCCTTTTGCTTCCTCCTGAAGCAGGCAGAGAACCTCGATCGCTTGCTGAAACTTACCTCTCCCAACCCTTCTAAGGATAAGAGACTTTAGGAAAGAAGAAGTGGAATAATTTGGAGCAACCCTTGTGAATCCCCTCATAAGCTCCCCCTCACAAGATCCTCTCTCTCTCTTCTTTAGTTTTTCTCAGGTCAAGATAGCAGCCATGGATGTTCAAAGACGTTGAACAAGAGATCTTAAATAGAAGAGATTCAAATGAGCTCAATAATTGTAAGTTGTCGACTATATCTTCCAGGACGATATGTAAATTGTCCTGGCCGATTAGTACAAATCCAATGAGATCGGCCAGAGCATCGCCCTAAATGCAAGCTGGATGATTGAAAATTGGCTTGATCATCCAGGATAATTTCACGATCATCCTGGCCGATCAGTTCAAATCAGAGGAAAATCATCCAGAGCATCGCCATGAATTCAAGCTGTCCGATCCCGATCGTCAAGCACATCGCCATAAATTTATGCTTGCAGATATTTATCATCCAGAAGTAACTAAGGTTTTTTGACTAGATCGTCCAAGATGATGTGATCGTATCAATCATTCTTAATTACATTCTTGATTAGTCTTATTAATTAAGGCATAACTGTGAATATCGTCCAGGCCGATCCAAGATCGTCCTGGTCGATTGCCAAAAATACATAATACCTTAATTATTTATGGCGGTAATTTCTTTATATTTTGATCCTATCATCCAGGCCGATACAAGTATCGTACAGAACGATTGGCTAATGACGACTGACTTAATTAAGTATCCCTGATTAGATTTTCTGTTTTAATCCCAATCGTCCAGGATGATGTAAATATCGTCCTGACCGATTTAAGTAAAAACATAAATTCTAAGTCTTCAAGTGTGTGTGTGTGTGTGTGTAGGGTTACTTAACATCAGTCACTTCAAACAATTACAATTGACTCAAGAAAAGGAAAAAAATAAGATTACAGACTGACTCAACCTTAATCTACCCAATCTGTAACTGATTCTGATTTTCGTCCGATCTTTGGGTCCTGAAAAGTCAATAGAGAAAAAGGCAGTTGTAGTGAACCAAGATTTGTTTGCTATCATCAAATTCATAATCCAAAAATAGATTTGTAACAATCTCCCCCTTTTTAATGATGGCAAATATATCAAAAATTAATTCTAAAATAGTAATGCAAAAACTAAATAGGCTTTTACCATAACAAGTACAAACATACTAAACAAGAGCAAGTATAAATACACTAATCAAGAGCAAGTACAAACACACTAGTACAAACACGCTACTCCCCCTTTTGACATCTCAAAAAGGAGGAGGAAACTAAAAAAAACTAAAGCAATGAAGAGAGAAAAAAAATATAAAACGAAAGAAATCTAAAAAAAACTTAAACTAAAAGAACGAGGAATCCTGATCATCAGATGGAGGTGGAGGTGGTGGAGCCTGTTGAAAGTAGCTAGCTAGCGTAGTAAACTAAGCATTGAACCAGGATATGTCCTGGTCGTACTGCTGCTACTGGTGAGTAATGTAGCTATCAAAATGGGCTAAGTCCTCTGTGCGGTACTGCTCGTAGTGGGAAATGTCCTCAGAATGTTGCTGCTCCAGTGAGGAAACGTAAGCGTCGAAACGGGTCTCCCAACGATCAAATCTCTCCACTAATTGGTCAAACTATGAGTGCTGGAGAAGGGGAGCAAGATCAGGAACGGGAGCGGGAGCCTCCTCCTCCTCGGCCCCCTGAAGTTCTCCATCCCCTGGGTGGAAACGAGTACTGTGAAGGATATTGAAAGAGTTATTTGAGTAGCAAGGAGGCTGAAGGTCGTGACGAGCAGGGTATTGAATATTTAATTTGGTTTCAAGAATATAGGCTATGAGATGTCTTAAAGCAAGGTTGGGTTTCATCCTATGGCATGGATCACGAATAGTTGGTAAATGATCAATGTATCGAAAGATTAGATCAGTAGCATTAAATTCTCTCCGGGCCATAATGAAAAAGATAGTCAGAGAAAGCAGAGGAGTGATGTGGATTCGGTACCCGGCTTTTGGAATGATGGTGGTGCGAAGAACATCATGAATTATCCTAGCATCTTTGACTAAAGAGCTAGTCTCTCCAACAAGAAAGGATGTGTTAGTTTGGTGAAGAAAATGGTTTACCGTGGACCATTCAAAATCAGGATCTGAAATGATTATATGCAGCTTATCCCCGGTGGTGGATAGCTGCAAAAGTTCAGCACAATCCTGATATGTGATCTCGACGGGGCGTCGATTCACATAGGAGGTCAGGGCTATGAAGGTAGGATTTATGCGAAGATTTGCATAAAATTCTAAAAGAAGTTCTGAGGAAAAAGGGACAGTGAGGGTAAGAATGAAACAAAGAGAAGTGTGAGTAAAGAGATTCATTACCGGATATGAAAGATGGGCAGGATTGATGGTTCTGGAGAGGGTGATGCCAAATTCTTTGTAGCGACGGTAAGCAGCTTGAACCTCGACTTCCTTGAATCGAGGGTCCAGAGTGGCCCTTAAGGAACTTACAAAAGCTTGACGGACTCGCTTCCCACCAGCCATAGCAAGAAATCAGTAAGAAAACATAAGAGAAGAAGTAGGTTGAGGTGAAAGAATGGATGGAATGGCCTGAATTTAAAGAAACGGCCATATCATCCAGGACGATCGCAGAATCATCCAGGATGATTTGGTTCAATTATTGCGTACAGGGTGATTGGTCAAAAAGACAGTCCGACTGGCCGGGCCGATCAAATATTGGCCAGGACAATTAGACATAGGTGATCGTCCGGAGGAGTCAAGCCGGACGACTGTTGAAAAAGTAGATCGTCCGGGCCGATTAAGTGTATCATCCAGGACGATGCACAATAATTGATCATACCAACTGAAGTTAAAATGTTTTAAATCTGTGCCACGTGTATCGTCCAGGATGAACAGTGGATCGGCTAGGACGATTGTCCAATAATGGATCTTCCGGGGCCGATTTTAAGGATTTAAACGTACTGACACGTGGATCATCCAGGATGATCTAGTGTATCGGCCAGGACGATGAGCATAAATACATCATCCGGGATGAAAATTGTATCGGCCAAGATGATAAAAAAAGATTGTAATAGAGTTCGATTATATCGGCCATGACGATAAGGGATCATCCGGGATGATGAGTTACAGAATGCTCAGAAAAGGTTCAGCAGATGGAATTTTAAAGAGAAATTGTCCTATCGTCTAGGACGATATAGGAATCGGCCAGGATAATGGACAAGAATTTGAAAATCAAGGAAAGATAGAGATGATCAGAAAAGAAAAAAAACTAAACGAAAATGAAAACAAAACAAAAAAGAAACAAAGTTTTTGGTTTTTAATTTTTCTATTTTTTTTTTCGTTTTTAGATAAGTAACTATATGATAAATTTCTCAAATAATTGAAATTTTAAAGATTTGAAATATCAATGAGTTAACAATGTCGTAATCTGAAAATGGTAGAAAATCTGATCCTGTTTACCCTACCTCGGACTTCTTCTTGGATAAAAATTGTCTTTCGAAAATAAGAGGTCTAACTCAGAATAAATTGAAAAAAAAAAAGATCCGTTCAAAACTTGGTTACAAACTAGATATCTTATAAAATGGTATACCAAAGTAATTTGTCTCTTTCATGGAATTTGAAATCAAGCCTTTGAAAAAAATCAAATAACTCATGAGTCCTTCTAAGTTTTAAAAGTTTTGAAAAGAGAGAATAGCTTGCATTTAGTGGGCTCATTTTATGCCTCTTGTCACTTTGATTGGCTCTTTGAGAATCTTTTATTTTTGACACACTTTTGTGTATATAGTTTTCTTTTCAATTTGGCATCATTGGCCTCTTCCCTTTTTAATTTTTTGCAAGCTAAAAACTCTTTAACAAAACCTTAAAAAAAAAATCTTAGTTGTGATTATATCTTCAGATATTAGATAAGAAGGTCTCTCTTTCTAACGTAGAGAAGAACAAGCCACAAAATGAAAGTCAAAATCATATAATAAGTGCAACGGCAAGATTTCAATTTACTTGAAGGATATATAAGAACTTTGGATCATATATATAAGATAGACTATTGTAACAAGAAGAAAAAAGATCTTAATTTCAAAAACCATTATTTAAAATGAGATGGACTTTTTGTTTTTAGAAAAGAAAATTATATCACCAAAAGATGTTAGAGGGAGGGAAACCATCAACGAAGTTTTCTCCCTTTAACCGATTTAGAATTGCTAATCATTGGCCATAAATCTCCAAACTTTAAGAACAAGAAAAAATCATCATAAAGAAAATAAAAGTAAAAACGACTAGAACAACTAATCAAAAACAAAAACAAGCAAAAAAACATAGCAATAATCAAAATACAATTCAAGAATTTATTTAAGCAGTTATGAGTTGCGAGCCTCCGTTTGTCCAAGTATCCTATGCTCTCTCAAGGTCTTTGGTGAGAGCGATCCTGCAAGAATCAACAACTATCAGACTTAGGAACCCAAATAGGTTTGGGTCCCTTCTCATAAAAAGTAGCGTGTAATGCATGTGAGTTATGCTGTGAATTATGCAATTTTGGTCTCCACACCCAATGTGTACTATGATGAACAGTGCAAGTGTGTGAGATGTGTCCTAGCAAGCCATATGAAAATCATCTAATTCCAGGAAAGGATTTCTTAACTGTCTTGGGTTATAATGCCTCTTCCTAGGTTTTGGCTTTGCATTCAAAGTGGGAGTCTTCCAATTTCCCTTAAGTGAGTCCAAATCATTTTTAAGCCTCAAGTTATTATTTTTTAAGACATCATTATCAACCCTCAAATCTTTTTCTATCTCTTTAGATTTCTTAAAATCAGATTAAGTGAGGTGCGTGAAACTTTTAATGCATCATGCTCATCAATCAATTCCAAATGTTTTTTGTTTAAATCATCAAATTTATCAAGTAGAGCCATGTGATTTAAATCAATCATTGAATGATCTTTGAGAATAATTTTATATTCTTTTTGTTAATTCAAAAGCTCTAACTTTAAACAAGCATGAGTCTTCTTGAGTTTTTTGTATGATGCATGAATTTTATTACAAATTTTAAATAATTGATCATAAGTTGGTTTACATACCTCTTCATCATCGTTTTGCTCAAGATGATCTTCTCCCATTCAGCACAGGTTTATTGTCTCTTCCTAAGGTTCAGTCTCAGAGGAATTTGATGTAGATTCTACTCATAACGCTTTTTGAACTTTTTTGTTGTCCTTCATGAACTTGGATTTCTCCTCATCCTTTTCCTTTTCTTTTCTTGATTGATCTTGAAGTATAGGACAATCGGCTTTCACATGTCCAGGCTTCCTGCATTCATAACAAACAACATCAAAAGATCCTTTAGAATATTTTTTATCCTTATCTTTTCTCCAATAATGCTTTTGGTTCTTCATTAGAAAGTTCTGAATTGCCTTGAGATGAAGGCAACTTCCCAGAAAGCTCTCTTCCTAAGACATGGAAAGAAGTAACAATCTGAGTAAATCTCGTATATATTTCAAAAATTGATTCATGAGGTTTCATACAAAAAAGTTCGTAGTCATATAAGATAATGTTCAAACTGGATTATTTAACTTCATTAGTACCGTCATAAGTGATACACAATTTATCCCTGATTTATTTACCAGTTTTACAAGTGGAAACACGCATGTAGTCTTTTGATTTTAAAGCACAGAAAAAATAATTAAAATATTTTGCATTCAATTGAGCCAAATCTCTATCATCTAAAGTCCATTCAGTAAAAGGAAGTGGAACAGTAATGCCGCTAAGTTTACCTGTTGGAGGTGTGTAACCATTCGTAACAAGCATCCACATGTGATAATCAGTAGATTGTAAAAATGTAGACATGCGAGTTTTCCAAAAATCAAATGATATATTATCAAACAAAGGTGGTCGGGTAATAGAATACCCTTTCAGTGTATTACGATTCCCAAAGTTAGTCATGGATCAAGATTCAAAAAGTTTTCAAACTTAGTTTTTTATGAATCCCGCTCTGATACCACTTGAAAGTTAATTAGGGATATTAAGCCCTATAGAACTGGACCAAGGCTAACCAAGAGGGGGGTGAATTGATATTTAAAAAATTTCTTTAAGCAAAACACGAATCCAAACCCAATCACCACAAAAATAAGTGTGAAAGAAAATAAATGCAGAAGTAGTAAAAACAAGAACACAAGGGTTTATAGTGGTTCGGTCAACTCGACCTACATCCACTCCCCGAAAGCGCCCTCCGAGTATTGCACTACAATAGTGACTCTCCTTTAGCCCCCATAGTTAGGCGGTGAAGCCTTTACAAAATCCTATTTTTTCCACACCCGACAAGGCAGAGAACCTTCCTCTTTTTGCTTCCTCCTAAAGCAGGCAGAGAACCTCAATTGATTGCTGAAACTTACCTCACTCAACCATTCCAAGGTCAAGAGAGTCTAGGGAAGAAGAGGTGGAATAATGCTTGGAATAACCCTTGTGAATCCCCTCACAAGCTCCCCCTCACAAGATCCTCTCTCTCTCTCTCTCCCTCTCTCTCTCTCCTTTATTTTTTCTTAGGTCAAGATAGCAGCAAAGGATGTTAAAAAACGTTGAACAAGAGCTCTAAAATAGAAAAGTTTTAAAGGAGCTCATTAATTTCAAGTTGCCGACTATATCGTCCAGGACGATATGGAAATCGTCCTGGCCGATCAGTACAAATCCCATGAGATCGGCCAGAGCATCGCTCTGAATGAAAAATGAACGATTGAAAATTGGCTTGATCGTCCAAGATGATTTCACGATCGTCCCGGCCGATCAGTTCAAATCAGAGGAAAATCGTCCAGAGCATTGCCCTGAATTCAAGCTATTCGATCCCAATCATCCAGCACATCACCCTGAATTTGTGCTGGCCGATATTTATCTTCCAGAAGTAACTAAGGTTTTGTGACTAGATCATCTTGGCCGATCCTGTGATCGTCCAAGACGATGTGATCATATCAATCATCCTTAATTACTTTCTTGATTTGTATGATTAATTAAGGCATAATTGTGAATATCGTCAAGGCCGATCCAAGATCGTCCTGGCCGATTACCAAAAATACAGAATACCTTAATAGTTTATGGCAGTAATTTCTTTTTGTTTTGAGCCTATCGTCCAGGTTGATACAAGTATCGTTCAGAATGATTGGCTAATGACGGTTGGCTTAATTAAGAAGTCTTGATTATATTTTCTATTTTAAGCCCGATCGTCTAATATCATCCTGGCTGATTTGAATAAAAATAGAAATTATAAGTCTCTCAAGTGTGTGTGTGTGTAGGGTTACTTAATATCAGTCACTTCAAATAATTACAATTGTCTCAAGAAAAAAAGAGAAGATTACAGACTGACTCAACCCTAATCTACCCAATCTGTAGTTGATTCTGATTTCTGTCCGATCTTTCGGTCCTAAAAAGTCAATAGAGAAAAAGGCAGTTGTAGTGAACCAAGATTTTTTTACTTTCATCAAAATCATAATCCAAAAAAAGATTTGTAAAAGAGCTTGTGAGGGAGTTCACAAGGGTTGCTCCAAAAATTGTTCCACTTCTTCTTCCCTAAAGTCTCTTGTCCCTGGAAGGGGTGTGAGAGGTAAGCTTCAGCAATAGATCGAGGTTCTCTGCCTACTTCAGGAGGAAGCAAATGGAGTTGCGTACTCTGCCTTGCTGGGTGTGGTAAAAAGGAGGTTTTTGTAAGGGCTTCTCCGCCAAGCTGTGGGGGCTAAAGGAGAGTCATGTTGGTAGTGCAATACTTGGAGGGTGCCTCTACGGAGTGGACGTTGGTCAAGTTCACCGAACTACTAAAGACCCTTATGTTCTTTTTACTACTTTTGCACTTTAATTTTTCGCACTTATTTTTTCATGGGGTTTTTGGTTTGAGATATTTGTTCTTGATTTTAAAGAATTTTTAAAATTACCAATTCACCCCTCTCTTGGTTAGCCTTGGGACTAGTTCATAAGGCCTAACATACCTAACGATCTATTAAGTGGTATCGGAGCGGGATTCATAAAAACAAAGTTTTAAAACTTTTTGAATTTTTGATCCACGGCTAACTTTTGAAATCGTAATACAATTGAAAGATATTCTATTACACGATCTCCCTTATTTGGCAACCTTCCTTTTAATTTTTGGAAAACTCGCATGTCTACTTTTTTGCAATCAACTAACAATCGCATGTGGATGCTTATTAAAGAAGGATATTCTTTACCTCATGAAATTAAAACTAAAGTTGCTTTTACTGAATGGACAACCGATGAAAGAGATTTAGCTTAATTGAATGCAAAGTGTTTGAACTTTTTTTTTGTGCTTTAAAGTCTTAGAATTACATGCGTGTTTCTACATGCTCTATTGGAAAAGAGATTTGTAATAAATTGTGCATTACTTATGAAGGAACCAATAAAGTGAAACAATCTCATTTGAATATTCTCTTGCATGACTGCGAACTTTTTCGTATAAAATCTTTTGAATCAATTTCTTACATGTATACATGGTTTACTAAAATTTTAACTTCTTTGCATGCCTTAGGAAGAGAACTTTAAGACTATGAAAAAATAAACAAAATCTTAAGATGCTTACATTTCTTTTTTTATGCTAAAATCACTGCTATAACTGAATCTAAGGATTTAAACACCTATTTGATTGATAACTTACTTGGCTCACTCATTGCTTACGAGAAAGGGGTTAATCAAAGAAATCTTGATGCAGGTGAGAAAAAGAAAGATAAAATAGTGGCACTGAAAGCGCACAAATCGGACTCTGACTCTTCCGGGTCTGAATGCAATGACTTTGCCTTAATCACAAGGCAATTCAAAAATTTTCTAAGGAAAAAACACAAGCATCATCAAAGTTGAAGAAAATGTAGGGATAATAAATATTCTAAAAGATCTTCTGATGTTTTTTTCTTTGAATGCAGGAAGCCTGGACATGTCAGAGTAGATTATCCTACACTTCAAGATCACACAAGCAAAGAAAAGGGTGAGAAAAAACCAAGCTCAGGAAGGACAAAAAGAGATTTCAAAAGGCATTTTGGGCGGATTCTAGAACTGATTCATCGGAGACTGAACCTGAAGATGAAACAACAAACTTGTGCTTAATGGCAGAAGATCATCTAGATTAAAGTGATGAAGAAGAGGTATGTAAACCAACTTATGATCAATTGTTCGAAATTTGTGAGAAAATTCATGCATCATACAAAAAACTTAAGAAAACTCATTCTAGTTTGAAGTTAGAACTTTTAAAATTACAAAAAGAACATGAAATTATTCTCAAAGATCATTCTACGATTGATTCAAATCACATGACTCTACTTGATGAATTTGATGATGTAAACAAAAAATATTCAGAATTAATTGATGAGCATGATGCATTAAAAGATTCATACACCTCACTCAAATCTGATTTACAAAAATCTAAAGAGATAGAGTGCAACTTGAGGATTGATAATAATGCTTTAGAAAATACTAACTTGAAGCTTAAAGATGAATTTGAATCAATTAAGAGAAATTGGATGACACCTACTTTTGATCTAAAGCCAAGACCTAGGAAGAGGCATTACAATACAAACCATTTAAGAAATTCTTTTTCTAGTCTTAGATGCTTTTCATGTGGCATGCTAGGACACATCTCACACACTTGCACTGTTCATTGCAGTCCACATTGGGTGTGGAAACTAAAATTACATAATTCATAGCATAGCACATATGCATTACATTCTACTTTTCATAAGAAGGGACCCAAACCTATTTGGGTTCCTAAATCTGACAGTTGTTGATTCTTGCAGGATTGCTCTCACCAAAGACCTTGTGAGAGCATAGGATACTTGGACAAACAGAGGCTCATAGCTCATAAATTGCTTAAACTTGCTGCTTCATAAATTCTTGAAATGTATTTATTGTTTAATGTTAGTTTTATTTTTTATACTAGTGTTTTGTTATTTTAGTTATTTGATCTTTTTTATTTTTATTTTGGTTTTCTATATGATGATTTTTCAAAGCTTTTAGATTTTGGAGAATTAATGCCAATGATTAGCATCTCTACGTCAGTTAAAGGGAGAAACACCATTGATGTTTTCCCTCTTTCTAACCTCTTTTAGTAGGTATAATTTTCTTCTCCAAACAAAAGTCTATCTCTTTTTAACAAATGGTTTTTGAAAGTAAGATCTTTTTTTTATCTTGCTACAATGATCTATCCTAATATATAATGTCCAAAGTTTTTATTTATCTTTTAAGTTAATTAAAATCTTGCCATTGCACATATCATTTGATTGAGATTTGTGACTTGATTCTTCCCTATGTTAGAGAGAGAGCTCATATTCTCTAATATCTAGAAGATATACTCACAACTAAGAATCATTTTTAAGAGATTGTAAAAGAGAATTTAGCTTCAAAAAAATAATAAATAAAAAAATTGGCAAAGATGCCAAATTGAAATAAAAAAAGTATACACAAAAGTGAATCAAGAATCAAAAGATGCTCAAAGAGCCAATCAAAGTGTCAAGAGGCATAAAAAGAGCCCACTAAATGCAAGCTATCCTCTATTTTCAAATGCTTGATTTTAAATTCCATGATTGAGACAAATTACTTTGGTACATTATTTATGAGATATTTTCTTTGTAACCAAGTTTTGAACGGATATTCTTTTTACCCAATTAAGTTATTCTGAGTTTAGTATTTTATTTTCAAAAGATAATTTTTACCCTAAAAGACGTTCGAGCTAGGGTTAACAGAATCGGATATTCTACCGTTTTAGAATTATGATTTGTCAACTCTTTGATCTTTTGAATCTCTAAAATTTAATTATTTAAGAAATTTGTCATATGGATGCTTTGCTAAAACAAAAAAAAAATAGAAAAATAAAAAAAAAATTCTTTCCTTTGATTGTTTTTTGTTTTTTATTTTATTTATTTGTTTGGGGCTTTCTCTGATAATCTCCATCTTTTCTTAGTTTCCAAATTCTTGTCACATCATCCTGGCCGATACCTCCATCGTCCTGGATGAAATGATAATTTTTCTTCAAAATTCCATCTGCTAAACTTTTCTGAGCTTTCTGTAACGCATCGTCCTGGACGATACTTTATCATCCTGGACGATTTGATCGAACTCTGTTACAATCATCTTGATTTTCTTGGCTGATACAATTTTTGTCCTGGCCGATGCATTTATGGTCATTATCCTAGCTGATACACTAGATCGTCTCGGACGATCCACATGTCAGTACGTTTAAATCCTTAAAACTGGCCCCAGACGATCCATTATTGGATAATCATCCTGGCCAATCCAGTGTTCGTCCTAGACGATACACATGGCACATATTTAAATCATTTTAATTTTGACCGGTATGAATAATTATTGTGCATCGTCCTGGACGATACACATAATCGGCCCAAACGATCTGCTTTTTCAACGGTCGTCTGGCTTGACTCCTCAGGATGATCGCTTGTGTCTAATCGTCCTGGCAGATATCTGATCGGCCCGGACGATCGGATCGCCTTTTTGACCAATCAGCATGTACGCAATAATTGAACAATATCATCTTGGACGATTCTATGATCATCCTGGACAATGCGGCCGTCTCTTTAACTTCGGGCCTTTCCAGCCATTATTTTTTCCTCAAGCTTCTTCTTCCCTCGTTATTGCTTATTATTTTCTTGCTATGGCTGGTGGGAAGCGTGTCTAACAAACTTCTAGGAGATCTTCAAGGGCTAGGATTGACCCTTGTTTCAGAGAGGCAGAAGATGAAGCTGCTTACCATCGGTATAAAGAGTATGGGATTACTGTCTCCAGAATCATCAACCCTGTCCACCTCTCATATTCGGTATTAGACCTTTTCTCTCACACCTCTCTGTGCTTCATTCTTACTCTCACTGTTCCCTTTAATATTGATATTCTTTGTGTGTTTTTTGTAAACCTTCGTATAAACTCTGCTTACACATCCCTGATATCCTATGTGAATCGACACCCGGTCGAGATCACATATCAGGACTGTGCTGAATTGTTGCAGCTATCCACCACTGGGGACAAGTTACATACCATTATCTCAGATCCTGATTTTAACTGGTCAACTGCAAATCATTTTCTATGCCAGACCAACGCACCCTTTCATGTTTGAGAAACTAGCTCTTTGGTTAAAGATGTTAGGACAATCCAACATGTCCTTCGCACTTCCATTATTCTAAAAGCCGGGGATCGAGTCTGCATCACTCCTCTACTTTCTCTGACTACCTTTTACATTAAAACCCACAGAGAATTTAATGCTACTATCCTGATTTTTAGTTACATTGATCATTTGACAACAATCCGTGATCCAGGTCATAAGAGTAGACTCAACCTTACTTTAGGACATCTCATAGCTTATATTCTTGAAACCAAATATCAACTTCAATATTCTTCTCCTCCCAACCTCCCAACTCTCTTCTACTCTAACAGCTCTTTTTATATCCTTCATAGTACTCGTCTTCACCCAGGGGATGGGGAACCTCAGAGGGCCGAGGTGGAGGAGGCTCTCGATCCTGTTCCTGAACCTACTCATCTCCGCCGGCACTCACAGTTTGATCAGTTAGTAGAGAAATTTGATTAATTGGAGATCCAATTCGACACTTTTGTAGTTCATCAGCAGCAACAGCACAATGAGGTTATAACCTATTTCGATACTCTTGCTGTTCACCAGCAACAGCAGCACGACCGGGACATGGCCTGGTTTGGCTCACAGTTTATTGCCTTAACTAGTTACTTTTAGCAGCCACCACCACCACCACCACCTTCATCTGATGATCAGGGATTTTTCTAGTCTTAGATTTTATTTCTTGTAGTTGCTCATGTTTGTTTTTCCTTCTTTTTGTACTTTTTCTTCTTTAGTTCCTTTTTAGTTTCCTCCTCCTTTTTGAGATGTCAAAAGGGGGAGTAGTAGGATTGCATGTTAGTAGGGTTGTATGTTTGAACTTTTATTCTAAATATGGTTGTATGTTTGAACTTGTATTCTAAATTATTATTTTATACTTCTATTTTTGAAATAATCATCGGAGTATTTACTATCATCAAAAAGGGGGAGATTGTTGTAGATTTGGTTTCATGAATTATGGTTTTGATGATAGCAAAAAATACGACTACCTTTTCTCTACTGACTTTTTAGGACTCAAAGATCGGACGAAAATAAGAATCAGCTCAAGACTGGGTAGATTAGGGTTGAGTTAGTCTGTAATTTTCTTTTTTCCCTTTCTTGAGTCAATTGTAAATGTTTGAAGTAACTCATGTTAAGTAACCCTTGTTTGAATAGTTGCTATTTGAATGAGTTATATTTATGCAACTTATATAGTTTTGATGATTCCAAACATTATTGTTCAAATGTATAGTTATCTCCTAACAATTTCAGAAGATTTGCACTTGCTCTTGTGTACTCAACAACCCTACACACACACACTTGAGAGATTAAGAATTTGTGTTTTTACTCACATCGTCTCGGACGATATTTATATCATCCTGGACAATCGAGTTCAAAACAGAAAATTTAATCAGGATTTCTTAATTAAGGCAGTCGTAATAATCTGATCGGCCTGGACAATACTTATATCGGCCAGAACGATATGCTCAAAATAGAAAGAAATAGCTGCCATAATTAATTTAGGTATTCTGTATTTTTGGAAAAAGACCGGGACGATCGTGAGATCGGCCTGGATGATGTTACACAATTATGCCTAAATTGATCTAGGAATCAAGGAAATAATAAAGGATGATTGATACAATCACATCGTCCTGGACGATCGTGAGATCGGCCAGGACGATCTATTCAAAAACCCTTAGTTACTCCTGGATGATAACTATCGGCCAGCTCGAATTCAGGGCGATGCTCTGGATGATTTTCCACTGATTTGAACTAATCGTCCGGGACAATTATGAGATCGGTCAGGACGATCAAGCCAATTTTCAATCGTTCATATCATATTCAGTGGGATGTTCTGGCCAGTTGTCTGTGTTTTGAACTCATCGTACAAGACGATATTATTATCATCCTGGACAATAAAGTTGGCAACTTATAATTATTGAGCTCCTTTGAAGCTCTTCTTTTTAAGAGCTCTTGTTCAACATTTTTTGATAATCTTTTGCTATTGTCTTGACCTAAGAAAACTTAAAGGAGAGAGAGAGAGGGAGAGATAGAGAGAGGATCTTGAGAGGGGGAGCTTGTGAGGGAGTTCACATGGGTTGCTCCAAGAATTGTTTCACTTCTTCTTCCTTAGAGTCTCTTATCCCTGGAAGGGTTGGGAGAGGTAAGCTTCAACAATCGATCGAGGTTCTCTACCTACTTCAGGAGAAAGCGAAAGGAGTTGGGTACTCTATGTTGCCGGGTGTGGAAAAAAGGAGGTATTTTGTAAGGGCTTCTCCGCCTAGTTGTGGGGGCTAAAGGGGTGTCACGTTGGTAGTGCAATACTAGGATGGCGCCTCCGGGGAGTGGATGTAGGTCAAGTTGATCAAACCACTATAAACTCTTGTGTTCTTTTTACTACTTCTGCACTTTAATTTTCCGCACTTATTTTTCCATGGTGATTTTGTTTTGTAATATTTGTTCTTGGTTTTAAAGAATTTTAAAAATTACCAATTCACCCCCCACTTGATTAGCCTCGGGACTAGTTCATAGGGCCTAACATCCCTAACGAACTTTCAAGAAATTCGACGTCCGATAGAAGGGCGGCGTCGGGTAGAAGTACGATGTTGGGTAGAAGGTTTACGAAAGTCCATCGACTGACAGAAGTCTGATGATAGGTAGAAATACTGCATCGAGTAGAAGACTGACAAAAGTCCATCGACGGGAAAAATTCTGACGATGAGTGGAAGTCCACTGACGAGCAGAAGTTCGATGACAGGGAGAATTTTGATGTCGGGTAGAAGTACTGTGTCGGGTAGAAAACTGATGAAAGCCCATCGATAGGTAGTAGACCGATTGCAGGCAAAAGTTTGATGGAAGTCCATTGACAGCATTCTGGCGATGTTAACCAAGGAAATATGATCTATCCGAGGTTGTATGTTAGAGTCTTTGCTCGATGATGTTAACCTATATTGGATCCACCAAAGATGTGAGACCTATCCTAGGTAGTATGTCAGAACTTTTTCTCGATGACGTTAACCTGTAAGGGAGAGGTCGAGAAAATCCACCAAGAATGTGAGACCTTTCCGAGGTTCTATGTCGGAGCCTTTGCTCGACGACGTTAACCTGTGTAGGAGAGGTCAGGAGAATCCACCCAGAATGTGAGACCTTTTTGAGGTTGTTTGTCGGAGCCTTTGCTCGACGATGTTAACCTGTGTGGAAGAGGTCGGGAAAATCCACCAAGGATGTGAGACCTTTCCGAGATTGTATGTCGGAGTCTTTGCTCGATGACGTTAACCTGTGTGGAAGAGGCCGGGAGAATCCACCAAGGATGTGAGACCTATCTGAGATTGTATGTCAGAGTCTTTACTTGATGACGTTAACCTGTATGGAAGAGGTCGGGAGAATCCACCAAGGATGTAAGACCTATCCGAGGTTGTATGTCAGAGCCCTGCTCGATGACATTAACCTGTGTGTAAGAGGTCGAATCAAATCCCCTAGGATTGATCATCGAGTGATTGAGATACAATATAGATTGTGTATTTCTCGAATCACTAAGAAAGAGTTTGAGAGGTTTTTTATCTTTCATAAGAGAAAATAATATCACAATAATGTGAACATCATATTACTGTATTATGTAAGATAGTACAATAGTTCCCTAGTATGACTTAGGGAAATACAAGCTACAATGACTCAACACATAAGATATACGTACGGGCACAATACAATATTTAACATGAAAGAATACATTTGAGATATCAAAATTACATCCTACTCAACATAAAAGAGACAACAAGACAAGTAGTATTTCTAATACAAATGCATGATGTGCGCGATAATTCAATCTCTCCAACCATTTGAATATTATTTAATGGTTTTCTTTGTTGTTGATTCTGCCCCCCAGCTGGATGAACTTCCTCTCTGGTAGATGAATCTTGAATAAATTGTCGAAGGTAGTCCTGGCGGATAAGTCTTTCAATCTCATCCTTGAGTTAATTACAGGCTTCGGTAGTGTGACCACGAATACGATGAAAGTGATAGTACTTATCTGAATTTCTTGTGTTCGACTTTATAGGATTCGCCCATTTTAATATATCTTGATCTCGAACGACCATCAATACATTTGCTCGAGATGTGTTGAGTGGGGTATACTCCTTCTCCTGTCGGGGTTCCCATCACGATAATGGAGGCCTAGAAGGTAGATCATTCTTTCTTTGCTTTTTCTGTTGTGAGAAAGAATTGTCCATCCCAGGTGCACCTTTGCACTTCCCGTTGATTTGCTCAAACTGCTTTCTGTGAGCATTTATGGCTTCATTTATAGAAATTTGCACCTCTACACGATGAATCAGGCCAGCATATGAATAAACGGTGTCATGCATGAGTGCTGAATAGAAGGAGCCAGGACAAAGACCTCCAAGAAAAACCACTCGGAGAAATTCAAGGTCTACTCCTAGAATCTGTCGAGCCTCGGTGGAAAACCGCTGAAAATACTCCTTCAATAATTCTCCCTCATTTTGGCGGATTCTGAAGAGGTGGGAAGAATCCTTAGCAATTCTTTGATTAGCCAGAAACTGTTCAACGAATAGTTTGGCTAATTTGACGAATAAAGGGATCGTTCTGGATGGAAGAGAATAGAACCACATTCGAGCTTGTCCTTTAAGGGTGGCAGGAAAAACCTAGCAAAGGAGTGCGTACGATGCTCGTTGAATATGCATGATAGTTTTGTAGTAGTTGATATGCTCATACGGGTCAGTCGTCCTGTCGTAGGACTCAACGTTTGGCACTTTGAATCGGACCGGAATGGGGTGCTGAAGAATGGCTTCAGTTATAGGTGATGACTTCTAGAAGTTCCTCTGTCAGAGAGCTCGCCTCACATCTCCTCTGGGGAACTCTTCCTATACTAATCTCCGACGTTCATGATGGAGGGCGTTGCGAGGGAGCTCAGCAACTTGTGATTGGGTAGAGTCTTCTAGGAGATCCGAGAGAATGCGAGGTCGAGTTGAGGGCGGAGGATGTGTAGAACTTGTTGTATCGACAAGTTCGTTATCCTGATGTATCTGCCTTCTTGGAGGAGGAATTTCTAGTTGAAGATGCTCGAATTGAACATCTTCAATCCATGGTAGATCTCGAGGGAGAAGCACTTACTCCCTTTGTGGTAGTGTCGGTTGTCGAGTCTCTCGCAGGAGTTGAAGAATTTCATTATGAGATTATTCTTCCATCTTTCGAATTCTTCTTCTAAAGAAAGTCCCAAGGTTCCTTCTCCGGCAGGATTTTGCCTCCCAAGATGAAAAGAGGTAGACATCAGGCATCAGAGATTCACATACTGATTTATGGATTTGTGGGAGTTAGAGCGAGAAGCTCCAACAATGCGACTGCTACGTCTATTGACCATAGTAGCAATACTTGAAGTTGTGGGATAGTAGTTTCTCACAGACAGCCCCAAACTATTGCGTGCTAGAAAATACGAGGCGGTATAGTTTGTAAATTTGCGTCCGAGCGTTGTATGGAGATTCAACACACAAACAGAAAAAAGAATGAACACCAGAGTTTTTACGTGGAAAACCCAAAAAAAAAATAAAACCATGGGGCCTCGCCCAGCTAAAAAGTTCCACTAGTGTTTTTGTAAATTACAAGAAACTAGTTCGTCCCACAAATCGGGACGATCAGATTACAACTTAAAGAAAATTTACAAAGTTTTGCAGAATCTCATCGTTTCCCGAAAATCTGGCAGAGTTCCGGTGTATACAGGCGGTGGGAAGAGCTCCGACGGTGGTCAAGGAGGAGAGGATTCACCTTTTCCCCTTTCTCTTCTTCTTCTCTCTCTTCACTTGAGTCCCCTTTATAAAGAATGAGGCCTCTATTTATAGTTTCTTTGGAGTGGCATAGTCTATAAATAGGTGTGAGATCAGGGGTGAATTGGGAGTGGTTTGAATGGATGGCCGATATCAAATCATTTGATCATGCACCATTCGTTGGACATTTGAAGGCTTTAATAACGTCAGAATTCGGTGATCTTGGGCTCATTGGATTCGTCTCGTCGAACCGTTTGATTCAAATAGGAGACCGTTTGGTAACTCAAATTGTGGACTAAAATATATTTAAGAAATTTCATATCCGTCTTTTTAGAACTAAAATGGAGAAAGTATTGCCTAAAAACTCGCATCTATGAAGACTTAGTGCCCATCAGTTGATGGATAAAATTATTGCACCTGAGTGTCCGCTGCAACTCCGATGAGCTGAGTTTCAGCTCACCATATGAGCTCGTTTTCAGCTCAAGCTCAACTTTGAGCTTCTCTCCTTGTTGATGTATTGAGTTCCTGCTCGCCTTGACTTGTTTACACTCCTAATTAGCAGTTACTGACTTACATTAAGTAGACATATGAAGTGGTGTGGGACAAACAAGTAAAATTATTTTGTGTTGTGGTGGCCTGATAATACATGCATAAGTTATAATATAGGTTGTCAATTGTTATCACCATCAGCATGAAAGTTATTTACTTATTGTTCAAAAATAAAATCAAATTCAAACAAATAAGTGAGCCATTTCCATATTAAATAGTATCACTAGGATTACATGTCCACCAACCATGATGTTAAAATTTGACAAAATAATGTGATATACTAACATATACCTTTTGAAGCTTTAACTCAAATCGACTCGAAGTCGGACGAAGAGAAGATAATAATTGATTTTTCTTTACAACTTAAGCTAATCATTAGTTATAATTGGAGGATATATAAACACATCCCTAAATTTTTATATATTTAGATATATATTATTTCAAAAATAACTTGGTGCCAATATATATATATATATATATATATCACATTATTCTGTCAAATTTTAACGTCATGGTTGTTGGACTTGTAATACTGGTGACACTATTTAATATGGAAAGGGCTCACTTATTTGTTTGAATTTGATTTTACTTTCAAACAATGAGTTAATAACTTTCATTCTGATGGTGATAACAACTAACAACCTATATCATCCTGCTCAAGCGAGTGTTTTGCCCGCCGCCTCTAGAGATTTAGAGTTTCTGCACTCTCTCCTTGCGCGTGGTCGATTCCCTTCATTTTTCCACTCGATCGCTGTTTTTTTTTTCAGATATGTTGTGGTTTGCGTTCCTCCGCTGTTGCTTTGCCCCTTGTGGGCTTTTTCTGGATGGCTGGAGCTCAGCCCTTTAACCCTTGGGGGACTTTCTCTGGGCCTTAGCAGATCCAGAAAAGGGGTTCTTTAACCTGGATGCGGGTGAACATGGCTCGCCTTCTAAGTCTCGATCATTTAAGGAAGTCTTATCGGATGAATCTTCCGCAGGTGATGTCCTTCCTAACTTATCTCAAGCGATTTTCAATTGTGTTCCCACGATCCTTTTGACTGATGATGAAGTTCTTAAGTTAGCTTAACCTTTCCAGTTTACCTTGGTTGGAAAATTTGGTATGAACAGGCCTAACCTAGATTCCATTCGCATGTTTTTCAATAACTTAAAGCTTTCCGGATTTTTCTCGATTGGTCTTTTGGACTCGAGACACGTTGCTATACAACTTTCGAATGATCTTGATTACAGTAGAATATTTTCTAGACGCTCGTACTTTATTTTTAACTATCAAATGCGTATTTTAAAATGGACGCCATTTTTTGATATTAAGGAAGAATCACCTATAGTCCCTATCTAGATCTCCTTCACTAAATTACGCCTGCATTTTTTCAATCCTAAAGTCTTACATGCACTGAGTTCGATTTTCGGGAGACCACTTCAAACCAATCTGGCTACTGCCTCTCGGACGAGGCCCTCTGTGGCTCGAATTCTTGTTGAAGCAGACATTACTAAAAAGCATTCTAAGGAAATATGGGTAGAATCAAAAGCTTTTGGTTATATGCTAAAGGTTGAATTTGAGAAAGTCCCGAAATTTTGTTCCCATTATAAGATCCATGGTCATGCTTCATCGGAATGCTTCAAACTTCACCCTGAGCTTAAAAAACTGGCTGACCAGATGATTGGGAAGCATGGTTCCACCGGTAAACAATATGTGCCTATCGGGAAGGTTGATGAATTAATGTAGGTGGAGCCTGAAAATAATATGGAGGTTTCTCAGGAACCGCAGACTAATAAAATGACCATGTTTCCAATAGTGGGGAGAAACAAAGTGATGATGTGAACAATGACACTGAAATTATTCCTAAGATAGTTGTTTATATTAATTCTAATAGTGGGGAGAAACATAGCGATGATGTGAACAATGACACTAAAATTATTCCTATGATATTTGTTTCTATCGATTCTATACTAAATGATAATGTTGCTTCTAATGTTGAGGCAACGGATTTGAATGCTATTACCATTACTAATTCTGCTATGTTTACTAACTCGGTCTCGAACGATGGTAATAACAGGGAAACTGTGATCAATCTGGAGGCTCACAATGAAGCTTGTTAAGAAGGATAAATTATTCCTTCTTCTAACAGTGAGCAAATCATTACACATTCAAGAAATAATGTGAGTAATGCTATTATTTCATGTTCTTTTCCTAATGGGGTGTTCAAAATAGTGTTGATGAAGAAGGTTATTCTAAGGTTGGAAAAAAGAAAGTTAAGAATGTTAAGAATTCTTTGCCCTCGACTCCTCAATCTACAAGAGCTCAAAATTCTTCTAAACAATTTAATTAGTAAAGCTCTATTACGGAGTGTGAGAGCGATTGGGGGTAAGGAGTCTATTGCTAGAGTTAAAAATCTGTCTCGTATCCATAATATTATGATTTTAATTTTACTTGTGCCTCTTATTTTGTCTACTAAGATTAGCTCTACTGCTACTTCTTTGGATTTTTCTAATTTTGTTGCCAACTGCTCTAATAAAATTTGGGTCATGTGGAATAGCAACATAAATTTGAGTATTATTTCGAATTTTCCTCAAGTTATTAACTGTCACATTGATTTTTCTAATTTTAAGTGTCATTCCTCTTTTGTTTATGCTGCGTGTTCTAGATGGAATCAGTTTCCTCTTTGCGATCAGATTCATCAATTTGCTCTCAACATTAATGGCCCTTGGTGTTTTGGAGGTGATTTTAATATCATCTCTAATGCTTCAGAAAGAAAAGAAGGTAACCTTCCTAATCCTTCTGCTATGGAAGATTTTAATGCTATGATTTATGACTGTAACCTGAATGATATTGGTTTTATTGGTAGCCCTTTTACTTGGAATAGATCTACTTTGTGGCAAAGGCTTGATAGATTTATATTTAATAATGATTGGCTTTTTATGCATACCATGTCTTCTGTTGAACATCTTAGCAGAACTTTATTTGATCATTCCCCTTTACTATTATCTCTTAATGCTAATAGTAATGTCGGTAATGCTGCTTTTAGATTCCAAAACATGTGGCTTTCTTATGTTGATTTTATGAATGTTATTAATACCAATTGGACTGCTCCTATTTATCCGGATAACAATATTACGGGTATTATTAGATTATGGTCCAAAATAAGCAGATTAAAGCAAGTCTTAAAATGGTGGAACAAAAATATTTTCAAAAATATTTTTACGAATATTAAGGAAGCCGAGGAGGTGGTTATTGTGTTGGAGAATGCTTATTTCCTTAATGATTTGCCTGATAACCTTAACAATCTCAATAGTGCGAAGAATACTCTTATTCATCTTTATGATCAGGAAAAAATTTTCTGGAGACAAAAAGCGAATGTTAAATTGACTATTGAGGGGTATAGAAACACTAAGTTTTTTAACGCTTTAGCTAATAGGAATAGATCTAAGAATCACATTCATAAAATTATGAATAATGATGGTACTTTATTGAATCGGAGAATTTAATTTGCAAGTCTGGTGTGGAGTATTTTAAGGATGTTTTCAATGATCATTTTTGCAATTGTCCTTTAACTAACCCCTATATTATCCCTAATATTATTAATGAGAATGAAAATTACTTACTGTTTCTTCCTCCCTCTAAGTTGGATATTTACAATTTTGTCAATGATTTGAATGGCGATTCTGTGGCTGGCCCTGATGGTTTCACTACCAAATTCTTCCAAAAAACTTGGAGTATTATTAAAAAGGAAGTCATTGATGCGGTCAATGATTTTTTTGCTTGTAATCCTTATCCTAAGTTTTTTACTTCTACTAATATCGTGCTCATTCCTAAAATTACTGGTGCTAATAAGTGGAATGAATTTAGACCTATTAGCCTTTGCACTTTTTTTAACAAGCTTATTTCTAAGATTATTTCCAATAGATTGGTTAACATTCTCCTTAGAATTATTTCTACTAATAAAATGGGGTTTGTTAAAAGTAGAAGTATTTTCGATAATGTTCCGTTGGCCCAAGAACTTTCTCATGACATTAATACAAAATTTAAAGGTGGCAACATTATTTTAAAGTTGGATATTTCAAAAGCTTATGATAATCTCAACTGGAATTTTTCTTTACAATGTGCTTTCTTTATTTGGTTTTAGTGATTGTTTCATTAAATTAATTAAGAATAGTATTGAAAAATTGCTATTTCTCTGTTATCATCAATGGTAGAAAGCACGGTTTTTTCAAATCTTCTAAAGGCTTTAAGGCAAGGTGACAACATTTACCCCGCTCTTTTTATTATTGATGTGGAGTATCTTTCTAGGGGCATTGAAGATTTATATTTAAGAAACCCTAAAATTTTCTTTCATACTATTCGGGGTATCCCTATTTCTCACCTTAGTTTTGCCGATGATTTTATTCTTTTTTCTAATGGCTTTATTAATAACATTAGATTGTTGAACAATTTCCTTTTACATTTCCATGCTTCTAGTGGGTTGGCCATTAATAAGGAGAAGAGCAGTTTTATTGTTGGCAAGACTATTAATAGTGATAGGATTTTGGCTATCCAAAGAATTTGTGGTTTTCAGTCCAAATCTTTGCCCATTAAGTACTTGGGTACTCCTATCTTTAAAGGTAAAAAGAGAAGTCATCTGTTTGAAGATATTTTCACTAGCTTTCAAAAAATATTAACCCATTGGTCGTCTGATTTTCTTTCTTTTGGGGGTAGACTGGTTCTTATCAAATCTGTCTTGAATTCAATTCCTATTTATTTACTACATACCCTTCAACCTACTGCTGCTATTTGCCTTAGAATTGAAGGAATGATAAACAGGTTCTTTTGGGGACAAGTTCAGTAATGGTATTCGTTGGGCCTATTGGAATAAAATTTGTGGTGTTTATAACAAAGGTGTCTTAGGTTGTAAAAATTTATCGGACATGACTCAGGCTTTTTCTCACAAACTATGGTTCTCTTTTAGGACTAAGTCCAGTTTATGGGCTCGTTTTATGTATGCCAAATATTGTAAAGATTCTCACCCCTTACTTGGCATTTATAAAGCTTTTGATTCCTTGACCTGGAAAAGGCTCTATAAAATTAAATGGAAGGCTGAGCAATTCATCCAATGGGGATTAGGTAAAGGTAATATTTTATTTTGGCAAGATAATTGGTTGGGCCCTTATTCTATTGATAGTTTTTTAAATACTCAATCTATTGAGAATGTTAAAGTTTCTGACTTTATTTCTAATGGTTGCCGGAATGTGACTAAGCTTTTGGAGTGCATTCCTCCCATTCTCATTGATATTATTGTGGTGATTCCCTTAGATTTGTTATGTAATGACAAAATCCTGTTTAATCTATCCTCTTCGGGTAAATTTTAAATTAAAAATGTTTGGGATACTTATAGAATTAATTATGACTCTTCGATTACTTATTCTGCTTTATGGCATTACAATATTCTTGTTTCTTATACTATTTTAGCTTGGAGATGCCTTAAAAGCTTCATTCCCGTAGACGAATTACTTCAGAAAAAAGGTTTTATTTTTTCGTCCAAATGTCAATGCTGTTCCAATATGGAAACTGTTAATCATCTTTTTGTGAATGGTAAAATTGCTCAAAAGGTTTGGTATCATTTCTCTAATTTGGTTAATATTAATTTTGGAGTTACTGCCAATGATTTACCTTGTTTACTTAAAGGTGGATGACTCCTTCTAAAGGCCACATTCTAAATTTACTGCCTATTCTTATTCTGTGGTTCATTTGGGAAGCGAGAAATGAAGCGAAACACATTGGCATTAACATGAATGCTGATCAAAACATCTCTAATATTAACTAAAAAATCCTGCATCTTTTTTCTTGCAAACGTATCTCGGATAAGCATTTTACTAAGTGTAGGGACTTTGCTGTTTCTCTTGGTATTCATTTGGGTGAAGGGAATTTAATGGGTTTTGATAAGATGGTTACTTAGATTAAGCTGAAGTTTCCATTTGTTAAATTAAATTCTGATGGCTATGTTAAGAATTATTGTGTTGGTACGGGAGGTATTATCCGGGACCATTACGGTAACATTTTAGCAGTTTTTGTTTGCCCTTTAAAACATTGTTCTATTATCACTGCTGAACTTACTGGTTTTTCTTATGGTCTTGACATTTGCTCCATACTGGGTTTTAACAATATTTGGATTGAGGTGGATGCTCAACTTGTGGTTCAAATTATCAACAATGTTGTGTTGGGCAATCCTCAAAATTTCTATTTGATCAGGAAAATTAAGAAGTCTTTATCTACTATCAATTATTCGATTTCTCATATTTACCATGAAGATAATGCTTGTGCAGATTGACTGGCTAATTTTTGGTGTCAAATGGATACTTATCAGGAATTGAACATCACTTCTTTGCATTCGGTTCTTAAAGGTATGATCACCCTTGATAAAGCTGCTTTACCCTATATTCGCCTTGATGCTCTTCTTGGCCCGGTGCCTATGTTGCCATGTTTGGGTTTTCAGTGGATTTGGTTGGCTAACCTGATGGTTGCAAGTGTTGGTTGTTGTGGGAAGCTGGTTGTGTGTTCTCCTTTCATTGTTTCTAATGATTTTGGGAGCATGTTAACTAATTTGTATTGTTTTTTGTATCTTTATGGGTTACTCATTTATTTGATGCTGTCTCTTTGGTTTCTTAGAGTCCCGTTCTGTTTTCTTCAGGCCATCAAGGTCTTAAAGGGTTGGTTATTTGGGTTTACTGCTACCATTCATGTTATCTTTCTTATTCTAGGTAAACGGTCTATCAATCATTCTTTTCGATATTTAATTTTCTGCTTTCAGGCCGTTGTTTATAATATCAGGGGTTTTAGTCTTGGGAAGGTGAGTCTTTTTTGGTTTATGGATGAGTTCCATATGCTTAATCTGGGTTGTTGCTTGACTTTAATCTTGTTTTCTACGACTAATGCTGACAGTTCTTAATTTGGTTGGTCCTTTAGTTTGTTTTGCTTATATAATTTGGTATCTTTGAGGGAGGAGGTTTACCAGGATTTCTGTCTGGACGTTTGGATCTCTGGTAACAACGTGTGGTTTATCTTGGAGATAGTCTACATTCTTTGTTATAAGAAACCCAGTAGGAATCCGAAACACTCGTCTGATGGTATTAACTGGTTTCTTATTAATGTTTCTTTTTGGAGAATCTCTTGTAGGTTTCACTTAACCTTTTTTTTTTTTGGAGCTATAACGACTGCAATGTTCTCTTCTTTTCCTTCTTGCATTTCTTTTCCTTTTTTCTTCTGTTGTTTTGCAAGAAGTTTGAGCTGAACGAGATTAATCGGATCTTCCTTTTTTGGTTGCTGTTTACTCACAGCCCGAGTCCTTATTTCTGTTATTTTTGTAATCATAGGAAAAGGAACCACCGTCTCTTAGATTTTTTTTTTTATTATTGTTGCTCTCAGGAGCATTAGCCAGCTGGTGGGTCCTTTAAGGACTTTGTAACCGAATTTTGAAATTAACATGTAGGCCCCGCCGTGGGTTTAACCCAAAAAAAAAAAAAAAAAACAACCTATATTATAACTTATGCATTGTATTATCAAGCCACCACAACATAAAATAATTTCACTTCTTTGTCCTACACCACTTCCTATGTCAACTTAATGTAAGTCATTAAGTACTACTAATTAGGAGTATAAACAAGTCAAGGTGACAATGAACTTAACACGTCAACTTTCAGAGAAGCTCAAACTTGAGCTTGAGCTCGAAACAAGCTCATATGGTGAGCTGAAACTCAGCTCGTCAGAGTTGCAGCGGCCATAAGCTCGACTCGTGAGCTTACCTCAGTGAAGAAGTTTGAACGCCTGGTTGTTGAAGTTACAATGGGATTGGCTCGCCGTAGAATGAGGTTTCTAGTCGAACTCGGGACACCAACTCATGTGCTTTGCTCACCAGAGAAATGAGGAAACATAGACGAGCATAGCAACATTTGGAGAAGAAGAGCGTTAAAAAATATAAACGAGCACTCATGAGCTTTGCTTAAAATAGAAAATTTTGTTTACTCTCTCTCTCAAAGATTAAGGTTTTGCCTAAAATATCATCAATGATAGCTAAAGCACATGAGTTTGGATTCAAAACCTAAATTTCTTAATTATAACTATATAGAGATCAGTCATATAAGTTTTTTTTTCGGTCTTATTGCATAATTATTTATTTTTTAAATTTTCAGTAACTATACAAGTATACATCTTCCACTTTTAATAAAAAAAATCTATTTTACGGACTTGCATTTTTATTTATTTTAATATTCATTATTCTTACACAAGCTATGAGTTTTTTTTTTCCTTGATATTGAGAGTAGATTATGTGGCTCTAATTTATCACTCGGGGGCAATAATTTTATCCATCAACTAATGGGAACTAGTCTTCATAGATGAGAGTTTTTAGCCAACACTTTCTCCATTTTAGTTCTAAACAGATGGATCTGAAATTTCTGAAATATGTTTTAGTCAAATGTGATATATATATATATATATATATATATTTTAGACTCGCTTTTTTATTAAGTATATAATAATAATTTTTTCTAATTTCTGTTAATTAGTTAAGACTTTAGCTGCTAATTAATAGGGCCAACTTCCATTAAACGAGCCTCGCTCTCAAAGCTTTATATTTGGTTGTGTGTGGGTACCATTCATGAAAAAACAAAGATATCGAAGCTCCACCTCAAGTTATTTTTTTTTACTCTAAGTTTCAGCTCTTGCCGGCCATCACTCATCGCCCGCCTTCGTCGACTATTGTTGCTATAAGTCATTGTAATTTGCCACCGGCCACCGTCGACTATTACTCACGCCTCATCTTCATTGTTGAGCTATAAACTACATTCATTTTACTTCAAATAAAAAAATGGTAATCATCTCCATTTATTTTGACATTTTTAAGGTTATATTTCAATTAACTATTGATTCTTTTTTCAGCAAATTAAACAACTCCTAAGTCTACATTTTCCTATAAAAAATTTTAGAAAATAGAGTCTTAATCTATGACAAAAAAAAAACATATTTCAAACAAAATAAAACTGTGTGGGTAATAAATTTTATTATATAAAAGTAATTATACTAAATTTAAGTCAATAAAATATGAAGTTCTATAATTTCATTCTTACTGTATTTTTCTTTGTTTTGGTCATAACTCGGAAGCACATGGCTGAATTTGGTTCTGCTAACCAATGCGTCGGCTCGGGAGATGCATTCAATCAGGCTTCATCATCTGGTTAGTTTTTTTTTTTTATATATAATTTTATATTTTCTTGTAATATTCTTTAATTAATATGATTATTTTATGGCTAATTTTGAAAAAAAAAATCAAATATGCCTATATTTTATCAGATATATTAAAAATAGTTATTTTCTTAATATCTTGTTTGGCACCCTTTCTAATTCAGTGTGATTGTAAATTTGTAATAACAATTTTTTAAACCACAATGCTGAAAAATATAATATAAAATTAGTTAGTTCCATTTAACATAAAACCGAGGTGGCGAAATCGAGGCTTCATATTAAAAGGATCATCATCATTTGGATAATGTTAGGATATGCTTATTGGATCTTCATCATCTTCAACATTAAGATTTAATTCATAAAATATAAATATAATAAATGACAGAATCTAATTTCTGTTTGAAATTCAACAATAATAAAAACCTTTTATCTAAAATATATGACAAAAAAAGAAAATTTTATAATAGGGTTTATATAATCTGCAGAATAAATATAATATAAAAATTTAAATATGTTAAAATATAATACTTGGAACATTTATAAAATATATTATTCTTAATATTTCTTTTGCTTGATGTAGGTTTTGAAAATTCTCAATTATCAACAAAAAAAGCTGCTCGTGTTGCTATGTTGAAGACCCGATTTGCTGATATAATATCAAAAGCACAACAAACACTTAGCATAAATGTAAGTTCTTTGTTCTTTGACACATAACTTTTTGATGATAACTAATCTAATTTACAAAATTATTACACTTACAACTATAAATGAATAAAATTGTGTATTTGTATCATAGGAAGAAAGTGAAAATCTAGCTAGAAAGAGATCAGAGAGTATTGATGTTGCACAAAACCAACAAAAGAGTAAGAAGATCCATTTCATTTAACTTATTTTGCATTTATTGTGTTCTGGGCCTTTTTTTCTAGTAAGCTTTATATTTTGAGCAGAAAAGCGAAGAATTGAAAGCAATGTGACAAATGAAAAAGCGACGGCAAATAAAGATATGCCAAATTCTGTGCATAAAAAAAATTAAAAATAGAACGAGGCTCATCTTTTCTCTCCCTAGATAAGGTGATTTTCTATTTGTTTATTATATATAATTCTTTTTAAACCAGTGCAATCATTCTTTACAATATTGATTAAGTAGAGATTACTTACTCAATTAACGTAAATTATACTTTAAGGTTTAAGTTCTGATAAACATCTAAATTTAAGTTTAGTTGTAAATTTCCAAGTCTTTAGAGAGGATTACTGTTACTGTACTTGTACTAAACCCATAAACATGTTTGTGTATATAAACGGAATTTAAGGTAAAATCACATAAACTTGTTTGTGAATTTGATTTAAACAAATTTTTGTTCACCATATCTTTTCTCAAGATTAGCTAGCTTTTAAAAATGGGCACTTTATCAATGCATGCATACAATATGTTGCAACCCGGGAATCAAGATTGAGTTTATAATTTTGATGATAACAAAACTAATTATTATGCTAATAATGTTATTATTTCTTCTAACATATCTTGGATATTTTTGTTTGCTTGTTTCTGTGTGTACTATCATTTCAGGGAAATCGTACTCCAAACTGTTGAAGACTTCAAGATAGAGTAGAATAGGATTTCATGTAATAGAGTCTGTTTATCTCTTTTTTTATTTCTTGAGACTAAGCTAGTATGATTGTAAGTATTATATGATATCTAATTGTATTGTACGATTTAACTTAGTTTTTCTCCAAATACAGTCAATCAGATAATGGCTTATATTTTTTAAACTAGTCCTATAGTATGATGTCAGGTCATACATAAAACTAACATAATATGAAATCAGGTTTGTACTTGATCATATCAAACGAACACATTTAGTTTTTGAACTGTTTGTACTGTACGGTCTTAATTCTTATAGATGAATGATAGAGTACAAAATTCCTTCTGTACCAGACAAACTTGTTTATTTTTGAACAGTTCGTACAATACGATATTAGGTTGTACAGATGACTAACAGAGTATGACAGAACACATTTATTTTTTGAATTATTCATACCATATGATCTAAATTCATATAGATGACTAATATAGGAAAAAATTCCTTTCATACCATATCATACCAGCGAACTTGTACATTTTTTAATAGTTCATAAAGAATGATGTCAGGTCGTACATACCACTTACAGAGTACACAAGCAGGTTTGAACTAGATCATATTGAGTGAACATATTAAATTTTTTAACATTTCGGACCGTAAGATCTTAATTTGTACAGAAGACTGATAGAGTATAAAATTAGGTTCATACAAGATCATATTGAATAAAACCCTAAGTTTTGAATTATTATTACCATAGAATTTTTTATTGTACAATACTATTGGATGATGGTTCACTTGAATTATTTTGATTTTCTAGTCTTATCTATATAAAGAGTTCTTGTAACTAACTTAAAGACCTTTGCTATGAATGTCTCTTGAGAGTTGCCATTGAGTGTAAATATTTGAGAGATTGTGAGAATGAAGTGTAAGAGATTCAGTTAGGGAGAACTTATGAGAGATTCAAAAGGTTGCTCAAAGCAAGGATCTCTTTGTCTTCTTAAAGTTTCTATACATCTCCTCTAGAGGCTCTTGAGAGAAAATTATCAAAATTATATCATGATTCTCTACCTTTACCAATAGAGTGAAAAAGAATGATGATACTCTACCTTTAATAAGAGAGTGAAAATGGTCTTGGCGGCACTCTGCCTTCACCATGAGGGTGAAAAAGGATGAGATGGTACACTACCATCACTTGGAGAGTGTAAAAGGCATCGATTCTCTATCGCACAGGGTAAAAAAGAGAGATTATAAGGGCTTTTCCTCCTTGATGTGGGGGCAAAAGGACAGTCACAATTATTTAGTGTAATACTTGGAGAAGGAGTCTCCATTAAGTGGAAGTAGGTCTAGTTGGATTGAACAACTATAAAATTTGGTATTCTTCTAATCTTGTTAAAAATTTCTCGCATTTTTATTTTTATTTTGAATTTATGATTTCTACGATTAAATTATCCTGTGATATTTTTTTTTAAATAGTTGCATTTTTTAGGAACAATAAACTATCTTATACTAAACTTGATTTGAAGTCTTCATTAGTCTGTAGTTTGATTATCCTGAAATGTTAGTCCACACAAGAGCAAAAATAATTCTTCCAAAAAAGTATTAGGAGAAAATAATAATAATATTTGGAATCATCAAAACTTTATAAGTTGCAAGAAATGTAAAACATGCAAAAGCTAAGTAGCAACTCTCTTAACAATCTTCCCCTTTTTGATGATGAAAAAATAATTATTATTTGTATAATTTTTAAATTCAAAGTATCTCCTAAAGTCCTCCTGAATTAATAAACATGTGAGAATAAGGAGGCATTTGCACAACATTCACTCTCTTTATTTTTTATTTTATTTTTTATTTAAAAAAAAAATACAAATTGAACAGATACGATACGAACAAAAATGATACAAAATAAAAAAAATAATACGAATAAACAATATTTCTCTCCCTTTTTGACAACAACAAAAAGAGAAGAAGAAAAGAACAAAAACAGAAATGTGAGAACTCATATTATAATCCTTTGATAAGTGATCCTTGAAAGAGATGGTGATATATTTACAAATACAATTGACTATCATTAGAGAAATAGAAGAATTCATATGAATTTAAGAAGAGACATAACATGGACAAGTAGATGGATGTCAAAAAACATGAATTAATTTAGACATGGAGATAAACAAAATCATTGCAAAGTTGATGGATGTCAAATTTTTGTATTTCAAATTTCAATATTAAATAAAATTGTACATAAGATCAATTTGAATTAAGAGATTAAAATATTGAAGAAAGAATTAACTACCACATGTGGTACTTTGCGCATCTTTTTTAATAGTTATGGCACATTTTCGTGCATCTTTTTACTTGTGGGCTTATTTTGTGCCTCTTTTCAAAGTGCGAACCATTGCGCATTCTTTTTTATTTTTCTACATGTGTATATTTTTCAAGAGTAATCTTGATCTTTCCAAATTCAGTAATAAAAAATTTCAAATTTATCTAAGTACATCAATATTTATTGATACATGAAATACAAAAATAAGAAAATATCATAATTGCAATAATAGCATAAAAATTATATTAGTCTAAGAAGAGACATTAGATTGACATTCTTAACTAGATCAAGTTATAATCACAACTTTAATTTTTTTTTTTAAATTAGATTTTCTAATGATTTCAATTCTATGCTGCAATTCAACATATAGCATTTTCAAGATCAAATTTGAAGAATGTTTATATAAGATAACATACATTTCTGAAATAAAATAAAAAACAATAAAATAAAATAAGATAACTTTTATTGATATCATTTGTAGAAGATAATACATTTTGCATGAATGATATCAATACATTGTCTATTGAAAAACACATAAAATATGAGATTTTACTAAAAACACAACATAAAAACATAAAAATCATCACTGGTCACATCACATCACATCTAATATAGTAGAGAAAAAACATATAAAACAAATAGATTCATCACTCATACGGGCCCTGATCTGGAGGAGGTGGTTGGTTGTAGAATTTAAAATAACTGCTCATCATAGTCATATTTGAGTTTATATCATCTATTTGCTCTCGCATCAAACTCATATCCTGATGGTACTGAGCATCCTGCATTTAAAATGAGTTTCAATTTGATCAAAGTGTTGATCAAAATGAGTCTCTAGACGATCAAATCTATGAACCAAATCTTTATAATTTGGTTTTTCAACAGCTGCAGGTGGAGGTGCTCCCATTTCCTCCTCTGAGTCACTAATAAGATGTTGTTCATGTTGATCATCTTTATTAAAGATCGCTTGAAAAGATCAATAATTGTAGTAGAGAGGCTCCTCTAGATCTTGATCTGGATGGACTAGATTATATTTCTTCTCTAAAATGTATGTCATAAGATGTCCTAAGGCAATATTTTTCATTCTCTTGTGGGAGACATAGCCAATTTCAGTAAGTTCATAAAGGTAGTCAATGATCAATTGGGCTTCATCTATAGGTTGGCTAGTCATGATTAGATAAGTCACAGTAGAAAGAAGAGGTGTGATATTTATTCAATCACCAGCTTTTGGTATGATGGATGTGCGAAGAACATGCTGGATGATTTGGGCTTTTTTAAAAAGAGTTGACACTTTGGGTATATGAGTTACCCCACTATACCCTCTAAGAACATCATTTATAGCAGACCAGTCAAAATCAGAGGTAGAGGTCAAAGTATGGGCTGTAATCCCTTGAGTCCTTAACTTCAGAAAAATTCCTAAGTCCGCCTTTGTTATATCTACTTTCTTCTTAAAAACATATGACCTAATCACATAATGGTCAGAGTTAAAGGAAATGTTGGCAAGAAAGTAGTGGAAGGTCTCCTTATTCTAGAAATGGATAAGAGTGAGAATGAAGCCAAACAGAGTTGAAGCAAAAAGGTTCATTACCTTAGAATTGAGTTATTTTTGCAGAAGAACTCTTGAGGGAGTGATTTTGGCTGAAGCAAATCTTGTGAAGGACTCCTTATTTGCTTTGGATAGGAAGATTTCACTTGAGTTTTTAGGACCCTTTGCGAGTACCTTTGCTTGCCTAACTCTCTTGCTTGAACAAGACATGGATGAGATCTAAGGGAATGGAAGATTGAAAGGGATTTTAGAAGTGATCAAATTTGAGTTCAAAACCCTTTAATTTAAAGAAAAAATGAGTTTTCGTACAGATGAAAATAATTTTGTCCCGTACGAATTTCCGTTCGTACATATGAAAAATATTTTGTATGGACAAACTAATGAGTCCAAAAATTAAACAACTTTTTATAAGCACACAAATTTAGAGGAGTCCTTTCATACAGACTTTTGACCAAACGATCGTACAGACAAACAGGTGTTCGTCCTGGACAATCAGACATTTAAGATCATTTTTGTGACAATTTGAACCGTCCTCCACATTGAATCACCACATGTTCGTATGTATGAACTAAAAGTTCATATGTACGATCAAGAATAATGAAATTGAACTTATCCATTTAACTGTCTATATTCGTACATACGATATAATATACACCATCCAGACGATCGTACAGACAAACAATAAAATGAAAACTAAAAAATAGTCTGCAAACCGTTCAAATCTGTCTGTTAATACACTATATAATTCGTCCCGTATCAAATAAACTTCGTGCAGATGATTATCACTCAATTTTTTAAAGTAAACATTCAAAAACCTTGATGTGAGAATTTAAAAAAAAAAAACACAAACACAAACAAAAATGATTGAAAAATACAGAAAAATACAAAATCAAAAAGACACAACACAATAACAAAAAAACACACATCAATGTTGCATAATCACTTTAATTAAGCTTTCAATTGATCAGACCAAGCCTTATTCTTAATTTACTGAAAGTATCAAAGCTAGTGGTTTTGTAAAAATATCTGCAAGTTGATTTTCTGTTGAAACATGAATGAGTCTAATTTCTCCTTTGAATACATGATCCCTTATGAAATGATGCATGATGTCTATATGTTTGGTTCTTGAATGTTGAATAGGATTTTTAGAAATGTAAATAACACTAGTGTTATCAGAATAATGGGAATAGTGCATATAGTTAATCCTAAATAAATCAACTATTGTTTCAACCAAAGTACATGCATCACACAACTTCATAATGCAATGTATTCAACTTCAGCAATAGATAGGGCTACTTAATTTTATTTTGTATTGGACCAAGAGACTAAAGAATTTTTAATAAACTAGCATGTTCTAGAAGTGCTCTTTCTATCAATCCTATAACCTGCAAAATCAGAATCTAAATAACCAATTATTTCAAATAAAGAGCTAAGCTTAGGATACCAAATTCCTAAGTTTTAAGTTCTCAAGAGATATCTCAAAATCCTTTTCACTGCTACCAAATATGATTCTTTTAGATCTGATTGAAATCTAGCACATAAACAAACACTGAACATGATATCGGGCCGGCTAGCTGTCAAGTAAAGCAAAGATCCAATTATTTCTCTAAATTTATTTTGATCAATAGATTTTCCCTCAGGTCCTTATCCAACTGAACTGAGGAACTCATAGGTGTACAAACAGGTTTAACATTGTCCATACCATATTTCTTGAGGATATCCTTAACATATTTTGACTGACTAAGAAATATACTCTCCTCAATTTTTTTAATGCTAAAGCCTAGGAAGTAACTTAAATCTCCCATTACACTCATCTCAAATTCACTACTCATTATTTTAAAAAAATCATCACAAAGATTTTTATTTGAAGATCCAAAAATGATGTCATCAACATAAATTTGTGCAATGAGTATATCATCTTCAATTTTCTTCAAAATGAGAGTTGTATCCACACTTCCTTTTTCAAACGATCTTTCAAGTAGGAAGGTGTTCAATCTCTCATACCAAGCTCTAGACGCATATTTCAATCCATATAATGCCTTTTGTAGTTTGAAAATATGATTTGGGCGTTTAGAAATTTTAAAGCCTGGAGGTTGTTCTACAAAAACATTATCTTGATTTATCCCATTTAAAAAGGCACTTTTAACATCTGTTTGGTACAATTTAAATCCTCTAAAATAGGTATAGGCTAACAAAATCATAATTGCTTCAAGTCTAGCTACAGCAGTAAAAGTCTTCTCAAAATCAATTCCTTCAATTTGATTATACCCCTTAACCACCAACCTAGACTTATTTCTAATGACCACTCCTGAGTCATTCATTTTGTTCTTGAATATCCATTTAGTTCCAACAGTACTTTGATCCTTTGGCCTTATAGTTAATTACCAAACTTTATTTCTTACAAATTGATTTAACTCTTCTTGCATAGCCAAAATCCAAAATTCATCCGAAAGTGCTTGATCAATATTTATGGGTTCTATAGTTGAAATAAGGGCTGAACGTTGACTCTTATGATATAGACATCTAAACCATGTGAATCTAGAGTAATCCTCCATAATCACAAATCCGTATACCTTCCCTCCTAGACTTACAGTTCCAACTAGTCTAAAAAGATCCATATGTAACATCTCTAATGGTTTACTAGTTATAAGATCCTTACTAGACTGAAAAAAGGACTTCATCTATTTTCCTAATTGACATGCATCAGTAAAAAGGTCCTTAGTAAAGTCTAGTTTAGGTATACCTCTCACTAAGTTCTTCTGGTAATCCTCCTAAGATTTTTCATGCTAGATTGACAAAGTATCCTATGCCAAAGCCATGACTCATCAAATATAGTTTTTAAACAAAAAATAGTAGGAGTTTTAATACAATTCATGTCTAGCAAATACACATTATTTACCTTTATACCATTCAAAACATCATTATCATTCAGGCTTAAAATACAGCTACTAGGAAAAAAATTTACACAGTATCCTTTATCGCATAGCTGGCTAATACTTAACAAATTATGCTTTATCCTTCTACTAATAACACATTTTCAATAAAAAATACTTAAGATTTCCAATCATACCTGACCCAACCACCTTCCTTGTGGTATTATCTTCAAATATAATCTTGCCTCAACTTTTGGATTCCAATGATATGAATTATGTAGTATCTCCAGTCATATGCTTTGAGCAACCACAGTCCAGGAACCATATGCTCTCACGAGGTCTTGTGTGAGAGCGACCCTGCAAAATTTTCAAACCACAGACTTGGGAACCCAAACAAGTTTGGATTCTTCTTTTGGCAATTTATAACCAGATGCATATATGATATGTCTAGGTTTATGTATCTTAGTTATCCACACCAAATAAGTTTTCTTTTTCAAAGTACAAGTGTGAGCTATATGTCCAAACAATCCACAATTATGACATTTGACTCCTAGAAAGGGGTTTCTTAATCTTCTAAAATTTCTCTATCTATTTAAGAATTGCATAAATTTAGGATACAAAATAGGATTCGTGAAATCTTCAAGTCTTGGGGATATTCTATTTTTCTCGAGAGCTTTTATCTTCATTTTGTAAAATGAATTCATTTCTTCCAAAATTTGATTCGTATATTTTATCCTATAGATTTTACTCTCAGATTCATCTTTAAAATTTTTAAATTTCTTTTCAAGTTCTGCATGGGATGATTTTAAACTTTCATGGTTCTTACTCAATCTTCAAACTCATTAAGCAATTTCATGTGCTTGTCATAAATTAAAGCATGATCTTTTGTAAGAATTTCCTGTTCTTTTTGTAATTCCTGAAATTCTAAATTCAGACTAGTATGCATTTTCTTTAACTTTCTACATGCATCATGTATGTGTTCAGAAACTTAAAAAAGTTCATTGTAAGTCAAGTCACATACCTCTTCTTGATCTGACTGATCAAGATTATCGGCAATTAAGCATAGATTAGTGATGTCATCTTCCTTTTTAGTCTCTAACGAATCTGAAGCTGAGTCCTCCCAGAAAGCTTTTTGGAATTTCTTCTTGCCCTTCTTCACAATTGGTTTCTCCTCTACCTTCTCCTTACTACGCGTGGCTTTGGGTTTTAGGCAATCTGACTTAATATGTCCAGGTTTCCTGCACTCATAGCAAATAACATCATTTGAAACCTTAATATTTTTATTAAATTTATCTCGATTCCATTACTGGCATCTCTTTTATTTCCTTTTTAAAAAGCTTCTGAACTATCTAGTCATCTGTGCGATGTCGTCTTCATCCTTAGGTTGTGAGAGTTCACTTTCTAACTCCTCCATTTTCAGTGCAATGTTCTTCTCCCTTTATGGTTCACATGCATCAATCTTTCTTTGACTCACACCTTGCTCATAAGTAATTAGTGATCCAAGAAGATTGTCAGTAGAGTAAATGTTTAAATCTTTAGACTCTATAATTATAATTATTTTAGCATCATAAGAAGTAGGCAAATAATAAAGTATCTTATTAATCATTTCAGCATTCATTAGTTCCCTACCTAATGCATGTAAAGAGGTGACTATTTGTGTGAATCTTGTGTACGTGTTAGAAATAGATTCAGTAGATTTCATGCAAAACAATTCATAGTCATACAATAAGATGTTAAGTCTAGATTATTTTACTTCATTAGTCCCCTCATAAGTTATACAAAGTCTATCCCATATGTCCTTTCACTCTTGCAAGTGGAAACCCGCATACAATCTTCTGATTTAAGAGCACAAAAGAAACTATTAAAGTATTTGGCATTTAGGTGTGCTAAGTCACAATCTTCTACTATCCAGTCCACAGATGGTGTTTTAACTCTAACTCTGTTAACTAGTCTAGTTGGTTTTGTATACCCTTCCTGAACTAAGATTCACATACGGTAATCAAGTGACTGTAAAAATGTAGACATGCATGTTTTCCAAAAATTAAAAGGAATATTGTCCATCAATGGAGGTCTAGTTATAGAGTAACCATCAAGTGTATTTTGGTTTCCAAATGTAGCCATGTACGTTAATTAAAAGGTAGTCTAAACTTATGATTTTGAAATAAAGCTCTGATACCACTTGTTGAAACTTGTTCAATATGAATTAGGTTGTTAGACCTAAGCTTAAATCCCAGCGGCTAACCAAGAGGGGGGGGGAGGTGAATTAGTAATTTAAAAAATTTCCTCTTTAATTTTTAAACCGATGAAAACTTTAATGATTTTTTGTAAAAATATTTTTCAACCACAGATCAATAAAAAAAGTAAAGTAAAAAACAATACAACGTAAAAATAATAGACACAAGATTTATAGTGGTTCGGTCAAACACGACCTACATCCACTACCCGGAAGCACCCTCTGAGTATTCCACTAATACAAATACTGTCTCTCCTTTTTCCCTCATATCAAGGCGGAGAAGTCTTCACAAAACTCTCTTCCATCACTATCTGGTATGGTAAATAATCGTTGTCCTTTTACACCCTCCAAGTGTAGACAGAGTACCTCCCATTATTCACACTCTTCAAGTGTAGGAAGAGAACCTTCTGTCCTTTAACACTCTCTAAGTGTAGGCAGAGAACCTTCCATCCTTTCACACTCTTCATGTGTAGGCAGAGAACCTTCCATCCTTTCACACTTCACCAAGTGTCGGCACATAATGGAATCTCCTTGAAAGATCTTCTCAAAAGAAATCTAGAAGGATAAGAGAAAAGAGTGAAGTAATCACAATTCACAAAGTTGAGATCCTTACCTTTGAGTACCAAGTGAATCCTTCACGCTCCAATGGTAAGAACTCTTCTTCAAACTTTCTCTCTCACTCTCTCCTTCACACTTCTTTCATTAAGCATGAAGACCAAAGGCCAAAAATATTATAAGACAGTTTTAAGTGGACCCTATATAGAAAAGACATGAAAAACCATCCAAAAATTACTAATTTTTCAATTTTGTATGCACTCGATCGTCCTGTACGATTGCATTTTCATCATGTTCGTCTAGTGTACAAACTATTACATACGAACCCAATGTATATTGGTACAAATAACTTCATACCCGATCATCATCTCATACAAACTTAGTTCGTCTAGTACGAACAAATATATCAAGGGTTCGTTTGGATGAAACTGTAAGATGATCCAAATTTTCAAGGAATAGAGGACATCATCCTGGGATGTATAGGGTGAGTCGTCTGGATGATCTATTCAACTCAAGGATCCAGAGGACATCATCCTGAGATAAATGGGCTGAATCATCTGAATGATCCGTTCAATTCAAGGATCCAGAGAACATTGTCCTGAGATGAATGGTATATTTTGTGTGGACGAACAATTTAAAGTGAGAATTGAGAGGACATCGTCTAGGGATGAATGGTATACTTCTTATTGACAAACAGTTCAAAGTGAGAATCCAGAGGAAATCCTCTAGGGACGAAGAGTATACTTCATCTCGACGAACAGTTCAAAGTGAGAATGCAGAGGACATCATCCTGGGATGAATAGTATACTTAATCTTGACGAATAGTTCAAAGCAAGAATCCAGAGGACATCGTCCAGGGACGAATAGGAAAATTTTTCTGGATGAATAGTTCAAAGTGAGAATCCATAGGACATCATCCAGGGATGAATAGCAAAATTCATCTGGACGATCAGAACTTAGAAAATTTTTCTCACTTCCTTTTCGTTCCATTGCTCTCCGAGAGGTATAACTCACCTAATCGTCTTGTACGAACATGGTTCATTCCATACGATCAGTATAAGAAAATTTTTTATTTTTAAATATCTCCCCAAGTGTGTGTGTGCTAAGTTACTCAATTACAATCACACTCTTTCAAACTCAATAAAATGAAAAATACAAACTTCAATTTATAAACTATCTTATGTTGAATTTGATTTAAAGTCTTCATTATTCTGGAGTTCAATTATCCTGAAATGTTAGTCCCACAAGAGCAAAAATAATTATTCCAAAAATGTATTAGGAGAAAATAACAATAATATTTGGAATCATCAAAGCTATACAAGTTGCAAGAAATGTAAAACATGCAAAAGCTAAGCGCACGACCGCGACCCAAAATTGGGGATCATTCATTCGAGTTGCATCGCACGACCACGACCGCGCCCTACGTCGCTCACTCGCGATGGCGGGTGAAACAAGTGGGGTCGGGTTGACCCGAACCCAACCTGAACCCAAAGTGGGTCAGGTTCAGGCCCAGAAAATTGACCCGTTTGCAAAGACGGATCTGGTAGACCCGAATCCGAATAGTATTTGGTCAATTTCGAGTTTGACCTGAACCCGACCCGTGACCTGAAATTGACACACCTAAAATAATCTAAGTTGAATATTTTATTACATGACTAAGAACTACTTCACATTAAATTAAATAAGTCAATTTTGATATTTATACATAATTTTCATAGAATGTTTTCATTGCATGCTTTAGGTAGAGAACTCACATATTCTAAATAAGTTAAACAAAATTTTACATTATTTACCTATTGATTATAATATAAAGATAACTATCATAACTGAGCCTAAAGATCTGAATATAGGTTCAATTGACAATCTACTTGGATTACTGATTACTTACAAGCAAAGAACAAATCAAAGAAAAATTAATGTAGGTGATAAGAAGAAAGAAAAGAATATAGCCTTGAAAGCTAAGTATTAATAGAGTGATTTGTCAATGTTTAAGGATGAAGAAGATATTGCTTTTATGAGAAGGCAATTCAAAAGTTTCCTTAAGAGAAAATAATGAAGACATCAGCATTGGAATAAAGGTAAGTTCAATAAGAATATAAAGATTTTCTAATAAAGTCATTTGTTATGAATACAGAAAGATTGGACATATAAAGACTAAATGCCAAAATCTCAAAAATGATTTTAAGTTTTTTTATGGTTGAATCAGATAAAAGAGAACCTGAATTGATGGTTAAAAAATTAAGTTTGAAAAAAAAAGCAAATTCATAACTTTAAGAAATATTTAAATCTTTTGAAGAAAGTAAGGTACAACATATAATGGAACAATTATACAATCCTAATCAAAAGCATAAAAAATAAAACAAAGGAAGATATATAGACTAATAAAACCTTTTCCTAGTAATAAATATTATTTATGCGGCATGTTGGATCATATTTCCCACACTTATATTATCCATCATAGAACACATCTAGTGTAGAGACCTAAGATGCATCAATCATAGCATATCAAACATGCATATGGATTATCATTGTCAAGAGGGGAACCCAAATTTATCTATGTTTCCATATCCAATGTTTGAAAATTTTATAGAATCTCTCTCATACAAGCCCTCATGAGAGTATTCAGTATGTGGATAGACGATGTTCAAAACATATGACTGGTGATGCAAATCACTTTATATCGCTAAAAGCTAACACTGAAGGAAAAGTGATACTAGATATAACACCATAAGGAGAGTGACAAGTTCAGTTATGATTGGTGACATGAACAATTTTTTGATTGAAAATATTTTATTGGTAGAATGATTAAAATATAATTTACTAAGTATTAGTCAGCTTAGTGATAAAGAGAAATATAAATTTTTTGCCTATAAGTTATATTATAAGACAAAATGGAGTTGATGTGTTGCATGGAAATAGGAAAAATAATGTTTACATGCTTAATTTAAACTGTGTTAAATCTTCTAATGTTTTTTGCCAAAAAACTATTTCTGATGAATCTTGGTTATGACATAGAAGGCTTTGTCATACAAGTATGAAAAATCTTAGGAAGATTACCTAAAAGGAATTGGTTAAAGACATACTCAAATTAGACTTCACTAAGGATCACTTATGTGAAACATGTCAATTAGGAAAATAAGTCATGTCCTCATTTCATTCAATTAAAGATCTTATAACTTCACATGGATATCTTTGGACCTATTTGCACTATAAGTTTATGAGGGAACATTTTTGGGTATGTGATTATTGATGATTATTTAAGGTTCACTTGGATTAAATTCTTATCACATAAGAGTGAATCATTTAATGAGTTTAGAAAATTTTCTACTTAGATTCAGAGGAGTCTAGGTTATGAAATTCATGTAATTCAAAGTAATCATGATAGGGTGAATACTAGGTTCTAGGACCCCTCAACAGAATGAGGTTGTTGAAAGAAAGAGTAGAACTTGGTAGAAGATGCTAGAGCTATGTTGGCTGAATATTTTTGGGCTGAAGTGTTAAATACAATTTGTTATGTTTTGAATAGGGTGAATATTATATCTAAATTAAATATGACACCCTATGAACTTCTAAAGGTAGGACACCTAACCTCTCATATCTACATATCTTTGAATGTAAAGTGTTCATTCATAATAATGACAAAACTTTTTTAGGAAAATTTGAACCTAAATCTGATGATGGAAATTTTTTATGATATTCAAATGTTGTCAAATCCTATAGAGTTTTTAACAAAAAGATATTGGTAGTACAGGAGACCACTCATATAATTTTTTATTAATCTAAGATTTTTTAGGGTCTAGGGTAGAAGAAGAAGATGCTGAAAAAATAACCCAAGGAATTGAAAATGCAAATCTTGAAGAAAGGGTTGGAGCGAAAAATACTTTGCCTAAGGAATGGAAATATTCTAACAGTCATCCTAAAGAATTTATTTTAGGAGACCCAAAAAAATGTGTTATAACTAGGCATGGACTAAGCAAAAAAGTGAACATCTCAAATATTTATTTCAATAATTGAACCTACTAATATAAATCAAGTACTTTTTAATTAATTTTGGATTCTAGCTATGCTAGAAGAGTTGAATTAGATTGTTAGAAATGATGTTTGGGAGTTAGTAGAAAGACCTAAAAATCAAACTATTATTGGAACTAAGTGAGTTTTCAAAAATTAAATGAATGATTCAGGCATAGTTGTTCAAAAAAGGTAAGGCTTGTAGCTAAGGGGCACAATCAAATAGAAGGAATTGATTTGAGGAGCATTGTACACTAGTAGCTAGACTTGAAGCAACTCAGGTACTTCTAGCCGTTGCCTATTTTAATGGATTTAAACTACTTTTAAGGGATGTTAAAAGTGTCTTTCTTAATGCGGTGATAAAAGAAGAGATTTATGTTGAGCAACCGCAAGGTTTTGAAAATTTATAATTTTTTAATCATGTGTTCAAATTGAAAAATACATTATATAGATTAAAATATACGCCCAGGACATGGTATGAAAAGCTAAGTACATTCCTTCTAGAAAGATCCTTTATTAAAGGGATTGTTGACACCACCCTCATCTTGAAAATAGTAGAATATGACATACTAATTATCAAAATATATGTTGATGATATATTGTTTGGATCCACTAATAAAAATCTTTGTGTTGATTTTTCAAAAGTAACGAGTAAGAAATTTGAAATGAGTTTGATGGGAGATTTGAGTTAATTTCTTAGTTTTAGCAAAAAATACAAATAAAATAGTGCATTTCTTAGTCAATCAAAATAAATTAAGGACATACGTAAAAAAAATATGAAATGAAAAATGATAAACTAATTAGTACTCAAATGTGTTCCTCCGTTTAATTAGATAAGGATTCTAAAGGCAAATTTCTTGATCAAAAGAAATTTAGAGGGATAATTGGGTCATTATTTTATTTGACTGTTAGCAGACCTGGTATCATATTTAGTGTTTGTCTTTGTGTTAGATTTCAGGTTGATCAAAAAGGATTTTATTTGACTGCTATTAAAAGAATTCTGAGATATATTTTGGAACTCAAAACTTATGAATTTGGTATACTAGGAATAACACTTATTTTGAAATTATTGGTTATTCAAATTCAGATTTTGAAGGACATAAAGTTGATAAAAAAGTACTTTTGAAACTTGTCAATTCACTGAAAACTCTTTAATTTCCTAGTACAGCATAAAACTAAATTCAATAGCCCTTTCCACAACTGAAGCAGAATATATAACTTTAGGAAGTAGTGTGGCATAGGTTCTATAGTTAAAATAACAATTCATGGATTTAGGATTTTAAATTGATACTATTCCATTAAGAAAGACATTTGTGATAATAGAAGTGTCATTTGCATCTCAAGGAATCCAATGCAACAGTCTGGGACAATACATATAGACATAAGGCATCATTTTATTAGAGACCATGTCACTAAATGAGAAATTGAGCTACATCATATAGCTATTGAAAATCAACTTTGCATATAGTTTCACAAAACTATTAGCTTTTGAAACATTTAGCATCTTAAGAATCATATTGGGTGTTATTGATATTCATGCTTGACAATTGTAAATATGCAAATTGTATTTGTGGTGTATTTCATTTTATTGAAGTTTGAGTTTTATTCTTTGTTTGTGATTTGTTTTTGTTTAATTTTTTTTTTCTCTATTTGGGTTTGATTCATCTTTTTAATTTTTTTTGTGTCTCATTTATCTTGTTTGATTTATTTTTGGAAAAGAATCTTAATTATCATGTGCAAATTTAAAAGTTTATCTTCCATTCATAAAGTATGAGCCATATTCATACTGTACAAAATCACTAGATTTTATATGATATTGTAAGATGAAAAATTATGTTTTTCTAAAGACATTGTATTGTACGAAAATGTTATCATCTATATAAACCTTTTATTTATTTTTTTGTATGAAAATGACAGAAACTCCAAGGTTAGTTATATTCCAAAGATCATCTATATAAATACTTATTCGTCTGTATGATCTAGTTATCGATTTGCTTGTCGATGAACCTAATTGGTAGGTATGATCATTGTTAACCAATCACCCTGGACAAACAGATGTTCATCTGTATGATCAAGTTGGTCAATGATCATACAAAATAACTCATCAAAAAAGCAACTTTACGAAAAGATGTTTTGCTGAAATAACTGCTCTTGACTATTTTTGTTCATACGTATGAACCCATGTTCGTACAGTATAAATTCCAAAGTCATATGTACAATCCCAACCTCACATTGTACGAAATAGGCTATTTTTTATATATTGAATGTCTTCCTCTGAAATTCTTCACAATCTTTTCCATTTTCAACTCTTGTGCTCAATTCTTCTAAAATGGCAAGCAACATCAAGAGATCACATCCTTCCAAGGGGAGTTCATCTCTTTCTAAATGAGATAATGATTTTCTTTTCGAAGAGAATGAACAAGCCTACGATCAATTTTTTCTTGCAAAAACCACTCCATCCCCTCTTCTTATTCAAGATGACATTAATTTTTCTATAATGCCTATGTTTGACTCTACTCATTTTTTCTTCATTCTCACTTTAATTTATGCATTCCACTCATACACCATATTTTTTTTCTTGCAAATATGAGAATGAGAGAAAATCAAACAAAAATGCCCTCTTATATTTTTTGACAAAGAGTTGAAATCACCAAGAAAGATTTAGGAATTTTTGCATCTTTGAACTGAAGGAGTTAGGCCTCATTCCGAAATTTCTAGAAGTGATTTTGATTGGTATAAAGTGAATCAAATTCTTAGGGGAATGCCTACAAACTCACATTTTCCCCTTGTTCATACCTTGAATCAAAATGTAAGGATCATCCAACATGTCTTAAGAACATCAATTATTCTTAAAGCTGGTGATCGAATTATTAACGCTCTTGTTTGTATTATCAAATATATTATAATGTTAAACACTCCTACTAATTTTCACATAAAAAACTAATAGGAGATAATAAGATAATGATGAACAAAAGCCAAATTAGTTTTCACATAAAGGAAAACCAACACTTTGGAAGTTTATAAGGACCTGAGGACAATCTAAATGGATTTCATGTCAAAAAACCACTGTTATGTACTTCATAAATTTTCTACACATTATGCTAGTTATATTTTAAAGGGCATGTATTTTCGAATAAAATAAATTCCCTGATGGGTTAGATTGTTGGATTAGGTGTCTATAACCTAAAGAGGTTTTTTGAGCCTAATGTTTGCCTCTCAAATTAGTGTTACAAGTTCAATGAGCATTTGACTAAATTCATTCCAATATTCTATATCTCTTATTGTTGACAAAGATGACATATTCAAACAAGGGATATACTCATAATAAACCAAGTGAAACTAACTCCAATATTGGGTAAGATGAATCTGAGGAGCACAATTTTATAGTTAAAACCAGGATGGCAAGGTTATGGTTAGGGGTGTCAAAATGGGTCAGCAGGTTGGGTTCTAGTTGAACACAAAATTGGCCCAAGTTTAAATGAGTTGACCGTAACCCAACTTGATTTTGTTAGCAGGTCAGAATCCTTGAACTGAACCCGTCCTGTTGGGTTACTAGGTTCACCCAACCTGACCCGGACCCATGTGTGAGAGATGGGTGAGTTGCGAGCGCACTGCAAAAACATGAGGGTGGGTGGGTCCTAGGCTGTTGGGCAAGTGCGGAACGACACGGGCAAGGTGAGCACTAAGCATAACCGTGCTAGTTGGTCTAGGCATCTTGGTTCGAAGTGGTCTCATGAGTGATGAAGTGAGACCATGGCTATGCGCACAGGGTACGGAGCAAGTGCGAGGCTCCGGGAGTGGGTCAGGTGTGCGAATCTAGGCAATTTTGGGTTGATTTTTAAGTTTTTTGGTTAACCAAAACCTGATAAATGGGTCGAAATCTCAAACTAGAAGATGAATAGTTTTGCAAACATGTTGAGCTCAACCTGAAATGTTTTGCATCAGGTTTTTGGATGGATCAAGTTTTGATATCTTTAGTTATTGTGGCTGGTGGATTTTAAGAAAAAAAATCACTGAAAAGGTCTTACATAAAAATCAGCAATTTAAAAGTCACTTTTGAAAAAAAATGGGAAAGTAGCTTTCATCGAGCATAATTTTGATTCAATAAATGCTTGAAAAAATGAGAAAAAAAAAAACACAGAAAACCCTAATGGAAAAATAATAAAAATCCAATGCAATTCTAAAAGTTAACTAGAAGGGAATTAAGAACTAATCATTAAAAGAATTACACATTTACATTTCCCGTCGATAAGAAATGTTTTCCCCATTCTCTCATATCAAAATTCACAGAGCACAAAAAATACAACGTTCCAATAACCACCATTTTAAAACATTAGCTCAGACCGACTCGATGTTATTTGAAGAGATTGTAATTACTTGTTATTCTTTATAACTTAAGCTAATCAAAAGTTATATTTGGATAATTTACAAGCACATCCTCGAATATTTATATTTTTGGATATATAATATTTCAAAAATTACTTAGTGCCAATACATAAATTAGAAATAAGTTATTATTGAAATATTAGATATATAAACAAAATATATGTATATATAGATAGATATGAAGATAAATTATTACTATTGATATTTATGATATTAAATATATTAATTTATGTATATGAATATTAATTATAAATACACATGAATTATAAATAATGAAATATTTAATTTCTATTTATATTACTAATTTATATATTTATCAATCTACATTGTATTTAATTATATGTAAGTATATCACATTATTCTATCAAAATTTTTATCATGGTTGTTGGACTTGTAGTCCTAGTGACACAGTTTAAGATGGAAATGGCTCACTTATGTGTTTGTATTTGAATTTATTTTCAAACAATGAGTAAATAACTTACATGCTGATGGTGATAACAACTTACAACCTATATTATACTGTATGCATTGGATTATCAAGCCACCACAACAAAAAATAATTTCACTAGTTTGTCCTACATCCCTTCCTATGTCAACTTAATGTCAGCTGGTAACGACAAATTAGGAGTGTAAACAAGTCATGGTGGGCAGAAACTCACCACATCAACTTGGAGATAAGCTCAAACTTGAGCTCGATCTTGAAACGAGCTCATATGGTGAGCCGAAACTCAACTCATCAGAGTTGCAGTGGTCATAAGCTCGACTCGTGAGATTACCTCACCGAAGAAGTTTGAATGCCTGGTTGTTGAAGTTACAATGGGCTTGGCTCGCCACATAGCGAGGTTGGGAGTCAAACTCAGGAAACCAACTCGTGAGCTTTGCTCACAAGAGAAATGAGGACAAACCATTCAAGAAGAAGGGCATTTAAGATAAAAATTATACTTTAATTTTATAAGAGCAAGACCATGTTTTAAAAAAAAAATAGATGAGCACTTGTGAGGTTTGCTCAAAATAGATAATTTTGTTTGCTCTCTCTCTCAAAAATTAAGGTTTTGCCTAAAATATCTCTCAAAATAGATAACTTGAGTTTTGATTCAAACAAAAATTTATAAGAGCAAGACCATGTTTTAAAAAAACATAGATGGCACTTTTTAGATTGTATTTAACTTAACTATTGATTCTATTTTCAGCAAATTAAACAGCCACTAAGGCTTCATTTGGGACGGCTTTTTTATTGCTTTCTAAAACGGAGTTTTAGTACAAAAATTTTTAATTTTGTACTAAAACTCCGTTTTAGAACGCAATAAAAAAGCAGTCCCAAACGAAGCCTAAGTCTACATTACATTTCACTTAAGTTTACATTTTTCTATAATATTCTTTAGAAAATAGAATATAAATCTATGACAAAAAAAAAAATTCAAACAAAATAAAACAGTGTGATAATAAACTTTATTAATTAAAAGTTATTATCAAGATTTTAAGTCAACAAAATAAAATGTTCTATAATTTCATTCTTACTGAATTTGGTTCGGCTAACCAACACATTGGCTGGGCTTTCAATAGGGCTTCACCATCCGGCTAGTCTTTTTTTTTTTTTTCATTTTTTGTAATATTCTTTAATTAATATGATTTTTTGATGGTTAATTTAAAAAACAAAAAAATTTAAATATGCATATATTTTATCGGATATATTAAAAATAGTTCTTTGCTTAATATCTTGTTAGGCACCTTTTTTAATCCAGTGTGAGTGTGATCAAGGGCGGAGGGAGGGGGGGCACGTGCCCCCCTTAAAAAAATAAAACTTATACTAATTATAGCTTTGGAAGAAAAAAAAAAAATCAGCCTATACTAAAAAAAAAGCAGCTTATACTAAAAAAAAAGGCAGCTTATACTAAAAAAAAAAAAAAGTTTTTCCCAATTTTTTTTTTTTTTTTTTTTTTTATGATTTCAGTTTATCGAAATCTAGACTCTAGTAATGTTTGCATATATATGTTAGTTTTGTAATTTATATTTTATTTGTTGATTTGTAATTTACAAAATATAGTTCTCTCTAGTAGACTATAGATATCTTGTTTGAAGTTTTAATTTTATATCTTAACAGAATAATAGTAAATTATAGATAGCTTTCAGAGGACTTGATGAGTCTTCTACATAAAAAAATGAAGTAATCATTTTAGATTATTGATAAATCATAAAAAAATTATCTTGAT
>NW_021319225.1:340013-364944 GCF_001605985.2 Dendrobium catenatum
AATGCTGTGAATGTTGTGTCTGATGGTCACGCTGGTAATGTCGCTGTGTTATCCCCCGATGCTCCTCCCTTTATCCCTACGGGCACTGAGTCCATTTCTCCTCTAATTTTAAATGGTGTTAAATCTGTTGAGGCTGTTGTTTTACCTGATTTGGGGGTTTCTGTTTCACCTGTTATTGAGGTTGGGGCTGGCTCTATTGAATCGGCTGCTATATTACCTGAAGTTGATGCTTCCCTCTTACCTGTTGTGAATGTGGTTAAAAATCCTGAGCGTATGTTGGTGGAGCAGCTGAATGGTGACTTGGTGTGTTCCAATAGTGTTGTTGATGTCCCTGTTCAAGTGGTGGACACGCTCAGTTTGGTGAATTTCTTGGGCGTTAACTCTGGTTTTGATGTTAGTAATCATGTAGATTGGTTGCACGGATCATCTGAATTTGATTCGGAATCCGATCATTCGAATTGTGGCTTTATTTCGACGGAATTTTACGGGGGCTCTGATCCTGGGAATGACTTTACTTTAGTATGTGAGAGACCAATTCGTTCGATTACCTCTCGGGGGAGAGCTCGTGGAAGGAGTCGTAGAAGGCGTATATTTCTTTTGCTATTTGTTTGTTAAATTTCGATCTTTCTGTTTCTGTTGTTTTGTCGATCAGGGCAATGATGAGGCTGGGGCTCGTGTCCTCGTCGTTTTGCTGGTGGAAACCTTTGGTGACTTTCGTAGAGATGGTTGGTTTCGGTGCACTTTTTTCACCTCATTGGATGGTCCGTGCGAGACGTCAGAGATGTTGGAAGTCTCGGCCGCCTACTGAGCCCATTTTTCATTAAATTTTCATTGTATTGCTCCTTTGCTTTTCCTTTATGCCATTTGATGTTGTAACGATGCTTCTTTTATTTTATTAAGATACAATTTGTTTGAAAAAAAAAATTCTCTTAGAAATTCAACAATAATAAATACCTTTTATCTAAAATATATGACAAAAAAAGAAAATTTTATGATAGGGTTTAAATAATCAGCAGAATAAAGAAAATATAATACTTTGAACTTATATAAAATAAATTATTCTTAATATTTCTTTTGCTTCATGTAGGTTTTGATAATTCTCAATTTTCAACAAAAAAAGTTGCTCGTGCTGCTACATTGAAGACCCGATTTGCTGATATAATTTCAAAAGCAGAACAAACACTTGACAAAAATGTAATTTTTTTGTTATTTTAGAAAAAACTTTTTCATGAAAACTAATCTAATTTACAAAATTATTATACTTACAAATATAAATGATTAAAATTGTGTATTTTCATCTTAGGAAGAAAGTGAAGATCAAGCTAGAATGAGATCAGAAAATGTTGATGTCGTACAAAATCAACAGAAGAGTTAGAAGATCAATTTCATTTGCATTATTTTGCATTTATGGTGTTCTGGTTTTTTTTTTCTTGCAAGCTTTGTATTTTGAGCAGAAAAGCGAAGAATTGAAAGCAATGTGACAAATGTAAAAGCTACGACCATTAAAGATATGCCAAATTCTGAGATTAAAAAGAATTTAAAAATAGAATGAGGCTCGTCTTTTCTCTCTCTAGAGAAGGTGATTTATTATTATTTTATTATATATAAAGGTTTTTTAACAAGTGCAATCATTCATTAAAATATTGATTAATTTAGGACTTTCATTTTTAGATTTCTTTTCGTTTTAAAAATGGACATTTCGTTTAACTAGTTGTGAACTCATATTATAATTTATTGGTTTTATAGTGATCATTAATTATTTTTTATTTTTTCATTAAAAAATATCCATGATTGATATTATGAATTTAGTCTTTACATTATTCTTTATCATTTAATTAGACGAGTTATATACCAATCATTAATCCACAATATTTATCTTTTTTTTTTTAAGATTGAGCACATAATTCATATTACACATTTATTTCTCAGGACAAAATTAATCAAGCTAGAATGCAACATGAACAAGAAGATTTCGTGGAAAAAAAAACAAGAGAGTAAGTTCTTTAATATTACCATTTTCTTATGAGAAAGAGTAAGCAAGCAAATTGCAATTTTTACAAATATTGGAAGATGATTCCTAGATAATTATAATGTATGTCAAGGAGCATAATTAATTTTATTTAGTTTAACAAATAAATTTTGAATTAGTTTTAATCAATTTGTTGAGCAATATGAACTCTTTTATTCCCGTTATGGCAAGGACAAGAAATAGTGCCCATTTATGTTTCAAAAGGTATAATATATTGATAATAATAGCACATGAACACCACCTCCATCAAGTTAAAGCATGAGTAGAACAACTATTTTACTAAAAGCAGCATTTTTTTCTTACTAAATCATAGTGCTTTGAGTTTAGCTATTGATAAAACAAGTTAACTTTCTTATGATTTCATTTTCATTGATATCTCCTTTACTAGCTATTATTTTTAATTTATTTTATTATTTGACTTGATTGTTTTAATAATCATCATACTTCATGTAGAAAAAAGAAGAATTACAACTATTGAAGCTATTACAAATAAGGCAAATTTCGAGCATAAAAGGAAGATTGAGAATGAAAGAGAAACAGCTCGATATGCATTAGAGAAGGTGATTTTTTGTTATTCCTTATTTTACTCTCACAACATTTCTTGTTCTTTAAATTAATTTTTTTAGAGCTTCAATGTATGTGATTTCATGTTTCTTTTGTTAATGACATCTTATTAACTAACCATGATATTATAATGACCAATAAAATGGATTGATTTTAAATTTCAAATAAATATAAACTATTGTCTAGTTGAGTAAGTTCATGTTTTATTTTGATTAAAAACAAATGTGAACTTTTGTCTTCATTTTAAAGAAACTTTGAGTAATAATTCATGCTAAAAATAATGTCATATTTATTAACTTTTTTTTTTTTTACAAAAAACCAATATATTAAAACTGATAAAAAAGGTTACAACAGTTGGCGAAGGAAAAACAGACAGAAAAGAACACCAATAAAAAGATACAGACACAATAAAACAAAAAGATAAAATCCCAAAAGAGGGCTCAGTAGAACGCCGAGACTCTCAGCCTCCTCGAAAGCGCAAGGACCGTCCAGAAAGGGTGAGAGACACCAATGGTTGCCACAAGGAAGCCAACGAGGAGACGAGCCCCAGCAACATCATAGCTCCGTAACCTCCAATCCAAACAATGAGCAATCCGAACAATCGCAAGAAACTAAAAAAGAAGAGAACGAATTATCTTCTTCGACCACCTCTATTCCAAAATTTCCCACGAGAAACAGCCTTAAGAGGATCATCACGAACCATTTTAAACTCATTACCAGGATCTGAATATGACTCAGAATCATAATTATAATCAGACGAATTATGCAACCAATCAACATGAGACCTAACATCCTATCCAGAGGTACCACCCACAGTTACTAGAACATTAACCAAATTTTGAGAATTGTCCAAAATGGCTTGCACATCCGAATTTACTAACTGTCCACACACTTTAGGTTCCACATTCCTAACACTATCCAGAGGCCGACCAAAATCCTCCACAACACCCAAAATAGACCCCCACACACTCGGTAGGAGGAGTCGCAACATTAACGGGACCAGAAACCAACTCCGGCACCAGAACAACATCCGAAAACTCCTCAATCACATCCTTAGGATCAAAACCATCCATGACACACATTGGAGTAAAAGGAATAGCATTAGGAGACAACAAAGAATCAGTAGCAGCAGACATAAAGACACCAGCATCACCATTAGCAATAGGGGAAACAGACGGTGGCTCGACAGAGGGTAAAACAGCCATTCCAATCGCAATGTTAGAATTCTCACATCCCACAACATTCTCACATGAAATGAGGTTGTTACAAGGAGAGCAAATCGGAGAAGAACCATCACTAACAGTTAAAACCAGAGGAACTGAAGGAGCAACCACATTACCAGCTTCATTTAAGCTATCAACACCATTCTGAGCACCCGATCTCCCTCCCTCCCCCAACGCAGAAGAAGGAATAAGATTAGGGTGAAGAATGGTGCAACTGGCTTTAGAATGCCCCAAAGAAGAACAATGTACACAATATTTTGGGAAATCTTAGAAAACTACAGACTGAATATAACTTGAATTTTCCGGGCCAACCCAAATTTTATCAGGAAATTTTTTGGACACATCTATTTCCATCAAAACTCTCGCAACTGAAGGACGGGAACCAGTAGAAGTAGCGTTATCTATTTTTAAGGGATTTCCAAAAAGCCTACCCAATCCATGGAGAATACGCGAAGCAAACAGATGAGGCCTAAGATTTGGAAAAGAAATCTAGATGGGAACAACAGGAGATTCGATTTCCACATCTAAAGTAGGAGACCACTTAATCAATTTCATGAAACAAGTGTTAACAAAATATGATCTATGAGAAAACACCATACAATAATCCAAATCATTGAAAAGCTTAATCAAGACATTCCGCTTATTAAGAACAATGACAGAAACATCCCCCTTCAGTTTAAGATTAAAGAAAAAATTCCTAATAGCATCCAACGATGGACGACGAGTAGGAAACTTTTCGACAAGAGCAAACTCAAATGGAACAGCTAAGGATGCGATTTCCATCTCCGAATTCCACAAAGAAGGCATGCCTTTAAATGAAGAAACCTTAAGCTCAGGAAACGCCACAGAAATAGATGAAGAACCAGAAAGCGCTTCTTTAAACGAGAGTGGCGAAGAACCGATTAAAAAACCAGGATCACGAAGATGAGAAAAATCCATCAAAACAAAACCACAAAAGCAAAAGGAAGAGGAGACTTCCCTGACGCACGAAGAATGAATGGAACGCCGAGCGGAGGCGCCGCCAGGAGGATTTAGGGCGAAGCCCTAAATCGTAGAGCACGATGAAGATGAGAGAGAAATGTCATATTTATTAACTTCAAACACTTTTATTAATTTGTAAGGCATGAAAATAAACAATTTTGCACACTTTCTCCTACACAGTTGATTCTATGAATTATATATGGAGTTTTGCTAAGTTTACTAAAGCATTTGGAGAATTCATATTTAACAAATATTCCCTTGGCATTTAAGTTGTGTAGAGTCCGAATAACATTATTTATTTATTTTTTTTATTATAACTTTCTTAATAGGTGGAAGCATCTATTTATGTTGATGATTTCAACAAGACATATAAAGAATTCGTGTTGCTCATTTCTTCATAATTTGACAAGTCAAAAAATTTAATGGCTTCACAAATAGATTTAAATTATTGGGATGTTCTTACTTAAAAAATACTATCATTGGAAATTAATGATGCATAAGAGAGAGCTATAAAGATTTGTTGAGGATTTCTTGGGATCAAATTCTGGTGTAATTCTGTGAATTGATGCCTGGTGGTCATGCTACTTGGTAGTTGAAAATATTTCTGAGTCACTACATAACAATAGAAGCTATGAAAGGTGCAACTGTGTATGCATAAAAATAATAATAATGTTATTACTTTTCACATGATAGAGTTCTTTTTTTAAAAGAAGCCAAAGCTTAATATTTTAAAAGAAATAAAAAACAACTACAAAGATGATTCCTCCTTCAATTTATTAAAAATAGAAGGAGGAACCTTATTCGAAGAGAACTCATCCAAGTCTAGTGAGAGAAATTCCCATTTTTTCTAGTGAGAGAAAGTTCAAAAAATTTGAATTTTCATTCCCGTTTTTCATCCCGTCCGAGTTGGAGTGGACTGGGGTAATGGTGGTGGATGGCCGGCAGCTATCGTTAGCAGCGGCGTGAAATGTGATTGTGGTTACTAGTGGTTCTTTGCAAGATTTGGCTGGAGATGGTTGGAAGGTTGGATCTGTAGGATCACTTACAGTTCCTGGATGCAGAGCTTATAATGGTCCTTTGGTGATCAGAGAAAGTTGTGGTGAAGTCCAGAAAAAGGTTTTGTATGTTGAGGGAAAAGGTAAGGCAATTGCCGTTGAGAATGACATGAAAACACCTCGGGTTTCTAGAAATTATTTGGAGAATTTTTTGGTAGATCATGCGGCATCGTCAACAGAGATGAAAATTTATGTTAACAGATTCGGATATTCAAATGCAAATCTCTGGACCTATCCATGAGATAAATGCGAAGTCTGATATCAATGTTAACAGAAATCTTCATTTTAAGGATAATTTGACTGCAAATGAATCGGTTAATGTCAAAAATCTGATTGAAGGAATGCCTGTTAAGGGTATAACTGCTGCAGAAGTTAACCCTTGGAAGAAGAAGCCGTATATCATGTTGGATTTCAAGGAGGAAGATATGGTATTTGCTGGAGATTGTGAAACAGTGAAGATGAATGAAAGTGCTGAAAGGTTGAATGCTAATAGGCTGAGTAAATCTTTGGTTATTAAAGTTTTTGGTAAGGAATTACCTGCTCATGTTGTTACATGGGAAGTGAGAAGGCAATGGAAAACATTCAGGAACTTTCATTTCACAACTCTTGGCAGGGGTTGGTTTTTGTGTTCCTTTGATTCATCAGAAATGATGGAAGGAGTACTATCTGGAGGTCCTTGGCTTGTTAATGGCCATATAGTGGGCATGGAGAAATGGTCAATGGAATTTTCTACCCTATCCTTAAAGGGTCTTACCTCGCCTATTTGGATTAGGATGCCTAATCTACCACTTCAATGTTGGGATGAAGATAATGTGGCAAGAATTGCTTCTTCAGTAGGCAAACCCATTATGTTGGATGGTAATATGTTTTAATTGGGGAAGAGGGAGTTTGCCAGAGTTTGTGTAAGGGTCAAGTTGGATCAACAACTTCCCCTAGGTCATTGGGTGGAAAGTATTTCAGGTAGGTTCTTCCATAATTTTGAATACGAGAAAATATCTACATTCCGTTATGAATGTGGATTGATTGAGCATGTGAAATCAGAGTGCAAAAATAAGAAGATTATTACCATGGAGAATATTATTGACAATGGAAATCCAAAGCCGGTTATTGAAACAATGAAAACTATTAGCAGGGAAGCTAAATCCTCTTATGGTCCATGGATCATGGTCAAGAAGAGGAACAATAGAAGAACAGGAAGCTACGAGGTGATCCAGAAAATGTTAGAAAACAGTGGAAAAGAATAGTTGGAGCTCATGGAGATAAAGCTGTTGTGGATTTAACAAAGACTCATGTCAATAAAGAGAAGGTAGTAGATATTGTGACTGCTAACCATCTACTGGAGGATAGGGAAATTCATGAGGGAACTGATAGGCAGAGTATCGGGTTGAAGGATGCTTCTATTGTAAATGCTGAAATGAATAATAATGCAAATGTAGCATATGGAATATCAACAAACAAGCTGGAAGGTTTAAAAAGTTAGGTGGAAATTCGTGGATCTTCTGAAGCTGCTCTGAATTCTTTTGAAGCTGAAAAGGTTCTTATTTTACAAGCAAAATGTTTGGTAGATTAGAGAGAACCTTATGGAAATTTGGATGTTGATTCTTCCATAAAAACTATTATGTTGCCAGGTATCAAATTTGAGTTACTAAACTCAGTATGTGAAGATGACATTGATGTGGATGTTCAAGTTGAATCCTTAGAAGAGGAATTGGAAGAAGGGGAAATGATGAAAGAAAAGGAGGAATGTCATAACTATAACATTGGGGCATCTGCCCAGAATGAAGCTTTGAAGGAATATGCTAATTTGGCTGAAGAAATTAGTACTCAAAGTGTTGAGAAAAACTCTTCACAAAAAATTAAACTCTCTAAGGAACTAAGGCATTTCGGCCTGCTGAATTTATCTTCAAGACAAGGTAGAAATAATTGAATAGAAGAACGGGTGGGGAATTACCCCCATTTTTTTCCAAATGAATTCCATTAGTTGTTGGAATTTTAGGGGGGCCAAAAAGAGAGAGGCCTCGCTTTATTTGAAGGAGTATATTAAAAAATGGGATGTGTTTTTTGTGGGTATCATTGAAACAAAGATTGCTTCTCTTACCAAGGATGATTTTGTGAAAATCATGGGTGAAGATTGGAATTTTTTCCATCAACCATCTAGGGGGAAATCTGGTGGAATCATGGTGATTTGGAACACATATGTGGCTTTATTTTTTTTGATGAAATCTTCAAACCAGTGTGTGCTGGGAGAATTGGAAATCTTCAATAAAAGCAAGAGGATGGTTGCTACTATTTACGGCAGCAGGGAGTTTCAAGGCAGTAGAGAACTTTGGTGGTCTATGGATGGTATTGTTGAACAGGATACCCCTACTGTAATTGGAGGCGACTTCAATTGCATACTTTCACAAGATGAGAAGAAGGGTGGGAAGAAATTTTCTTTCTCCCATGGGCCTTTGGAAATGAAGACTTTAATGAACAATAATGATCTACATGATGTGAGTATTATTGGGGATAAATTTACTTGGTATAATAACATGAGTGGTAGTGCACAAATTCTAGAAAGACTGGACAGTTGTTTACTGAATTCTAAAGCTTTGGAGTTGATTAATCTACCATCTTTAAGGCATCTGGAAAGAATTGCTTCTAATCATTGTCTCATTATGTTGAATTTGTTTCATCAACAATTTCAAAAATCGAGAATTCGGAAGTTTGAGGATGTTTAGCAGTCTTATTCAGCGGCTACTTCAGTGGTCAAGAAGTCTTGGGCTAAACCAATAAGAGAAGATGATATGGAAGCTGTTAATAAAAAGATGTCTAGAGTTCTTAAAGCCTTATTTTTTTGAAGTAAGGAAAAACATAAAAAACTGGAGGAATTAAAAGAGACTTTGAGAAAGGAGATTGAAGAATTGTGGCAGGAGGAAGCGTCTGAATTGCTATTTTTGGATAGCAAATCTTTACTTCTTATATCGAAAGTCAAGGAATTCAATTTCACTCTTGCTAGATTGAGTACTTGGTGGAAGCAAAGATCAAAGCTAAGTGGGTGAAGGAAGGTGATGTAAACTCTTCTTTCTTTAATGTATTTGCTAATGGGAGAAGGAATGGAAACTCTATTAAGCAATTGATGAATGAGGAGGAGGAGTTAACTGAGGATCCAACGTGCATAAGGAGGATTTTCTATCAGTGTTTTTGTAAAAAAATGGGAGTATAGAGATTGTGATTTGAACAATTGCCTTTGAATGTGAATGTACTGAAAACTGAAGAATGTAAAATGCTGGAATCTGTTTTTACTATAGAAGAAGTGGAGAAAGTAATTGAAGAACTTGGTAATAACATTTCTCCGAGTTTGGATGGAATTACATATTCCTTTCTTAAAGCTTATTGGAAGATCATTGGGATGGATGTGTGGAAAGAAATCCAACTCTGTTTTACTTCGAGCAAAATGTCTACTAGATGGAAGGAGACTCTTGTGGTACTTTTACCCAAAGTAAGTAATTCTCATTCCCCTTCAAAATTTAGGCTTATAAGCCTTTCTATGTCTATATACAAAATTATGCCCAAAGTTCTTTTAAACAGATTAAAGAAAGTTATTAATGGCCTTGTTTCTGAAGAGCAAGTAGCTTTTATTGAGGGGAGGGCCTTATCTGAGCATGTGCTTCTTGCTCAAGAGATTTCTCATAAGTTTAGAGTATCCAAGTCTAAAAGGGGATTGGTGGCAATCAAAGTTGATATGGAACAAGCATACGATGGAATGGCTTGGGATACCCTTAGACAAGTCTTGGATTATTTTGGTTTTCCAGGGAAATTCTCTAAGCTCATTATGGATTGTATTACTGATCCAGTTTTCTTAATGCATATCAACGGAGTGGAACTAGATAAAATTCAAGGGAGAAGCGGTTTTAGAAAGGGATGCCCTCTCTCTCCTTACTTATTCATACTTTGCTCCCAATTATTACTAATGCTTTTTAGCTAATAGTGATCGTTTGGGCTTGAGAAATTCTCCTTTGATTCCAAGGTCACATTTGTTGTTTGCTGATGATATATTGATCTTCTCTAGTGCTAAAGTAGATAATGTTAAGAAGATTATCAAAATCACTAAGAGCTATTGCAATTGGACGGGTGAGAAAGTAAATGTATAAAAATCTTCTATTGTTTATAGTAAGAATATGGAAAGAAGGAGGAGGAAGATTATTTCGAAACTCTTGGGTTCAAGGAGACTAATGAACTCAACTATTTGGGCAACAAAATCACCTAAAAAGGCATATGGCTTCAGACTTCTCAGGCATTCTGGAAAAAGCAGCTCTTAAATTTAAAATTTGGGGAAAGAAGTTCATATCTATAGCTGGCAGGATTACCCTTATCAATTCTGCATTACAATCCATCCCCATCTTCTACATTGCTATGTCTTTGGTGCTGTTATCTGTGTTCAAAAAAAATTACAGAATGTGCAAGGAATTTATCTAGAATAAAAGCAATGGAGATAGTGGATTGCATTTTGTATCATGGAGGGAGTTTTGTAAACCGAAAGAACAAGGTGGTCTTGGTATTCAATCTACTGTTTCTTCTATTGAACCCCTTAGAGCCAAATTAGTTTGGAATTTCTTGAAGAAACCAAATTAAATTTTTAGTAAATCAATATTTATATCTGCTAAATATGGGAGGAATGTATGGGAGGAAGAGATTAAACCGAACACTTCGTCAGCATGGAAGTTGTTAAAAGGTGGTGCTAAAGCTTTAAAACAAATTGTTAGGTGGAGCATTAAAGATGGTGTATCTGTTAACATTTTGGAGGATATATGGATCCTTAATAGAAGATTGGATAGCTTGCCCACATTCATATCAATTGAAATTGATCATTTAAATAATCTTTCTTGCTTCATAACGGAAGGTGATTGGGTGACAGAGAAACTTCAGGAATACTTTGGAGATGAAATGGTGAAAATTATTTGTAATATAAAGATTGATTCTAATTGTTAAGGAGAAAATTTGGAGTTGTTGAAATCACATTCGAGAAAAACAATATCTGGAATAGTAAAAGTTAAAAGAGCTGTGAATGAAGATTTTGAACCATGGTGGATCAAAGACTGGAATTGTATCAGGAAAAGTAAACTTAATCCTAGAGTTTTTTTTTTTTTTTTTCTGGTGGAAATTATTGAAGAATGCAATCCCCACAATGAATTTCTTGGTGCTTAGAAGGTTGGTTGATATGAACCTTTGTCCTAGAGGTTGTAATATGATTGAAAATAGAGAACATGTAGTAGTGAAGTGCTTGATTTTAAAGAAGATTTTTAAGGAGGCTGAATTATGGGGATTCTTTATTCCCGATTTAAACAGCCTAGAAGAATGTTTGTATTTCTTAAGGAAACAAGGGGAGGAGAACGCTTTTATGTCCAATCTTTATTGTGCTCTGATTTTCAATTCTTGGAAGAGTGGGAACTTGTTGATTGATGAAGGCAAAGAACTTGGAATTGGTATCATTGTGACAAATGCCATCATCCAGGCTTCTAGTTCATCTTGTTTGATTCTTCGGACTACTGGGATGCTAAACAACATAATAAGCTGATTTCTTCTTATTGGCATCCTCCTCCACCCGGATGGATCAAGGTGAACATAGATGCTGCACTTGTTCTCTCTAATGAGGCTTGAATTGGAGGTATCTTTAGAGACCATAGAGGAAGGATGCTTCTTGCATTTGGTTTCTCATTAATGCACTGGGATATTGGATTTTCAGAGCTTTTTGCGGTTCGTTCTTTGAAGAAGGCTTCACATAACTAGATGCTCAATGCTAAAGGCTTAATTGTGGAGGGAGACAACTACAATGTCATTACTTACTTGCAAAAATTGGCTGGTCTACATAGCCGAGAGGAGGAGAAGACTTGGAGTTTCTAAAGGAGTTTGAGGCAATTCTATTCTAATTTATTAATAGAGGTTGTAATAAGTTAGCTCATTGGTGTGCTAACCATCCCTTGAAAGGTGATTTTTTTGGGACTTGTTAGAAGTGAATAAGGTTCCTCCTAGTTTCCTTTCTTTATTAAAGGAGGAAAGTCATAGGTTTACTATCACATAGTTGGTTGTTCTTTCTTTTTTTTTCTTATTAATGCTATTGACAGTTTATAAAAAAAAAAAAGAAAAAAAGAGAGTATTCATCCCAACCGAAACTACTAAACAAAGCATAATTAGCACACAAGTTTGCTAACTAGTTATTTACACGACCTATACAATCAAAAATGATGAAGTTGAAATTCTGTAAAAAATCCATACCCTCATCCGTTTGTGCTTTTTGAAGATAGGAAATTATATTTGAGCTGTCTCCTTCAATGATGATGCCTATATATTTGAACATCCAATCCTTTATATCATCTTTTAAGGAATGAATAGCTAATAGTTCCAGCTGAGCTATGTCCCAATGAGTGCACATTCTACCATAGGCATAAAGAAATCTCCCTTTGCAGTCCCGAAAAACTGCTGCTATCCCTGCTTTGTTGGAAGGAAGTAGAGATGCATCTACATTTACCTTTAGCCATTTGGGTGGGGGAGGATGCCAATTATTGGATAGTCTTGATAACTGGTTGACATCCCAAATGCCCAAATTATAGTGACTAAAGCTGTAAGAAACCGAAGCTATGAAACATGGACTTTCCTCCACTTTATGTACGAACCTATTTCTGCTTTTCCAAGACAGGAGAACTGTGTTGCAATACAAGTTAACCACCATTACTTTCTTCTTCGAATTGGATTCCATCCAATTAATGGAGTGTTTAGTTTTATCAAATAGTGGAATGCAAAATCCCCATTGGTTCAGATGGAAAAAAACTTCTTTGAGTTTCAAACATAAACACAAGATATTTTCATTGTCTTCCGTCGAATTACGTCCTCTTGGAAAATTAACATGATCAATTAATCTCCTATAAGATAAGGCTTTGAGAGTTGGGATTGCATGTCTACAAAGTTTCCACCAAAATACTTCCACCCGGGCATTTAATTTAACTTTTCTGATCCAATTCCAGAATTGGATATCATTAGTCTCTATAATAGAGGCTTTACAAGCTATGCTAGTAATAGACATTCCATAATTTTGATGGATCAACTCCATATGATCCTCTCCACCATCTTTAATAATTTTAGTTTGAATGATCAATTTAATAAGCTCCTTCCCAAATGATTCCAGCAGCATATTTCATTCCAGTTTCCATTAATAATGAACTTGTTTAAGAAATCCATCTCTCCTTCTTGAGGTACAACAAATGTAGGCCACCTTTGAATACTTTTATCTAATAACCAAATGTCTTTGTAAGCATCCACTTTATCTCCATTCACAAGAGACCATCTGACTATTGGTTTCAACATTTTGAAGCCTTCAGTTATCAATTTGTAAGATGAAGAGCAAACCATTCTCCCATTTCCCTTATCTAGCTTTTCTCCATTTTTAGATACCATAAGCTTGTTTAAAAGTGAATTTTTACTTTGATAAAATCTCCATGCCAACCGGGCTTTCAAAGCTAGTGATTTTTTGTTGTTAGAATGCATTCCACGGCCTCCTTTATCCAAAGGTTTGCACATTTCTGACCAACAAACATAATGTAATCTTTTAATGCCATTCTTCTTATTCCAGATAAAGTTTCTACTTATTTTATCATGCTCATCCAACACTCTCTTAGGAACCAAGGAGTGAGTAGCATGAAATGTTGGTAAAGCTAGCAGAACTTATTTAACAACAGTCATTTTACCCGATAATGACAGCATTTTGTTTCCCCATTGATTTAGCTTCTTCAAGGCATTTTCAATGATAAATTGAAAATCTTTATATTTAAGTCTTCTCAAAACAATCTTCAAGACAAGGTAGTTGAATTCTCTAACAGCCTTGAATCCCATGATTCTCTTGATGCTTTTTATCTTCTTCTTTCCCACATAGTTTCCGAACATCATAGCAAATATGTTCAAGTTGATTCGTTGGCTAGTCCATTCACAAAAGTTATGAAGTATTTTCTTCACTTCTATAAGTTTCTTCCTATTACCTTCAGAGAACATGATAACGTCGTCAGTGTACAGTAAATGAGATATTCTAGGCCCATTCAAACTGATTTTGATGCCACAAGAACTTTATTCAAAAGCATTTGAGAGAAGTTGAGAGCACAATATAAAACGGATAGGAGATAGGGGGCATCCTTATCTACACCCGCTTTTGGTTTGAATCAAGTTAGTAAATTTGCCATTGATGATTATAGAATATTTTGGGTCTTCTACACACTCCATGATGAGATGAAAAATTTTTGGAGGGAAGTTGAAGTATGTAAGAACTTTCTTTAAAGATGACCAAGCCATGGAATCATAAGCTTGTTCCATATCGACTTTAAAGGATACTAGACCCTTAGAGGCCTTGGAATACCTTAGTTTATGAAAAATCTCCTGTGCCAACAGAACATGGTCCGACAATGACCTCCCTTTAATGAATGCAGCTTATTCCATTGAGATTAGTTTTGGGATAACTAAAACCAATCTATTCAATATAATCCTTGCTTCTACTTTGTACACAGTGTTACATAGACTAATAGATCTATAATTAGAAGTGAGTATAGGATTTGATACCTTTGGGATAAGAACTATTAGAGTCTCCTTCCATTCTTTGTTTAATTCACCATTGCTGAAAAACTAATTTAGAACCCTCCAAAAATCAATTTTGATGATCCCCTAATAGGTTTTAATGAAGGAGTTTATGACTCCATCATTACCTAGAGCTGTATTACCTTCCATTTGATCCAGAGCATCTTCCACCTCTTTCCAAGTCAGTTAAGCTTCAAGGAGATTTTGATCTCCTGTATCAACACAGGAATTCACTGCTGGTCAGCCATCCAGTTTATAACTTCTTCCCCCCTCCCCATTAATTGACATATATGATTTTACCCCATATATGGAAATCCTTTTACTCACTCCCGTAGTAGGAAGAGAATCTTAGAATCCTTCTACTCCCTCCTAGAGTAGGAAGAGAACCTTCGATCCGATGCTGATGAAGTTCTCCTCAAAGCCACCAAAGAACTAAAGAAGAAGTTTAAAAAAGATGATGGAAACCTTACACAGAGAAAAATTTATGAAACCCTCAAAACTCTCCCTCATGAGGATCTCTCTCTCTCTCTCCATCTCAAAGCTCTCCTCTTTTCCTTCTGTAAGCTCTCTCAAGTCAACCGAACAACAAAACAACAAAAGATTTCTCATAAGAGTATTAGAAATCTTTAAATAGTTGGCTTAAAAAACCCTAAATCTAAAGAGATTAATCTTCTATTCGTATAGTACGATACACATATTGTACGATTTGACCAGTTTAATTTAGACTCATCCAACAAGATCATTTAGATAAACTTTTCAACTTTTATAAGACATCATACAGTTTAATCAAAACATAATATGGTACAATCTGTAAAAATTCCATTTGTTCATTTGGGATGATCCTTTGGATTTCCAATTATGTGCATAGGTGATTGTCCCATACAGTGGATATCATACGATAAGATAAGTACAAAAATCATGGATTTTGTTTGGTAAGATCTCTGGGATGACCAAATTTATACACGGGTAATCGTATAATACAAATTATATCCTACTGTATGATCAAACACAATAACTATCAATAATTTGATTGACTGATATGGTGGGATTAATTAAGAAAGATCTCAATTACATAGTACAATACGAACAAAATCATGATGTACGATTAGTACATAATTAGTATCTTTTTTAACCTTTGGTGACTAGAGTTTTAATAGAGCACAACACTTCGTATAGTATGAGTTAAAGCCATACAATACAAATTACTTTATATAGTTCAAAACCAAGATCACACAGTACTAATTACTTTAAAACAGACTCTCTCAAAAACATTTTTATTTCTCTCCTTGTGTATGTGAAAGGTTACTCAGCAATAATATCCACCCAATTACATGATACAATTCAAGAAAGGAGATAATACAAATAAAATGAAAACTAACTATTACCCTAGTTTACCCAGCCTTTAACTGATCAAAATTATAAGTGAATGGTGGAATGATCTTATGAAATATTAGTACAAATAAACACAAAATAAAATTATCATAGAAATAAGATAAAGCATTAACATACACAATAATGTTTGTTATCATCAAAATCATAGTGTTTGAATCAGATTTGCAAAAATCTCTCCCTTTTTTATGCTGACAAATATTATTGTTTTTAGATTTATAAAAAATTTCTTTCCTCCTAACACCACTTTAGATGAAAATCAATTTTAAGAAAAGGAGTAAATTTTTAATTTTAAAAAATATGTAAATAGAAAACAATAACAATAATAAATAACACAATAATATACTACTCTCCTTTTTTACAACACAACAAGAGGGGAAATAACAGGAAGAAAAATAGAAAATAGAACAAGAAATTCATAAATAAACAAACTCAAAATGACTAACAACTCAATGTAAGGTAAGAACCATTAGATACCTGAGAACTTTCATTGGCATTTTTAAAAAAAATGTAATAAATTTAGTATACAGTTGGAAATAACCAAAAAGATAAATTTTCATTTTATATACAACTAAAGGATTTGGTTTCTAGAGTTTGCATACCCAGCTTAACATCTTCACAAGAATCCTTTGTTTTAACCAACATCTAATTCAGGAAGTACAATTTGATATGGAAAATTAAACATTTTAGACTACTAGCACGAAATATATCAAATAGAATATCACTATAAAAATAATGATTAAAGAACCAAAATTTTCCAAAATCAAGTTTTAAATATATTATGAAACACTTGGATGTTCTAAGATTTAATGATTTAATAGAAAGAGAAACTAATTTAAGTTGGAATCATTTTGTGCCTCTTTTATTTTTGTCGCACATTATGCTTCTTTTGTTTTCGACACACTAAGCATATCTTTTACTTTTGGCATCATTGCACATCTTTTAATTTTGAGCTCATGTTGTGCCTCTTTAACGTTTGTTTTGGAAATTTCATATTTTTAAATATTTAATAATATCATTTGTAAGATTATCTTCCAAATAGAAGATTAGAATAACTCACTCTCTTATATAGGGAAGAATAATCTACAGAGTAAACTCAAGTTTTTTAATAGGAATAAAGAGCCTAATGTAGAAATATAATGCATTTCATTCATTAAATTTCAAAATATAACAGCGATATAAGAATATGTAGTAGAGTGAATAAGTTTTCATTTCAACATCTTAATTCTAATTTGATTTATAAATCCAGTTCAAATAAGGAATTATCATGCAAAGGAAAAAAGAGGGGATATGAAAATTAATAAGATTCATTTATCCTTTGAGTTTTAAAAAAGACAACAATTACTTATTAACCTTTTAAGTCAGAATAGAAGTATATTTATTGTAAGCAACAAAGAGAATTATGGAGAGTCCATTCATACAGTACGATCAAATACAAAATTGTCAATTTGATCAAAAAGATAGTGAAGCTAAGGGAAGGGTTCATGAAATGATCATGCCACAAACATAAAAAAAATATAACAACAAAATCATTAGATTAAAAATAAGAGCAAAAATAAATTCAACAACAAAAATAAATTAACTTCTAAACAAGCAAAATAAAATAATAAAAATCACAAAACAATCGAGGAAAAATGTACAAAACATGTTAATAGAAACAAGCATAACAAAAATAAATAGATAGAAACTAAAAAATATCTATTTTAAACATGAATATCGATCACACCTAATCTAATTGTTAGGTACTAAAGGTTTCAAAAGTTAGTGGTTTTGTAAAGATATCAGCTAGTTGCTTTTCCATGGCTATATAGTGTAGCTCTATGTCTCCTTCAGTAATATGCTCCCTAAAAAAATTGTGTCTTATGTCTATATGCTTGGTCATGGAGTGTTGGATTGGATTCTTTTAAAAGTAGATGACACTAGTGTTATCACATAGGATTGGAACTATGCCTACGTGTAGTCCTAAATCTAGAATTTGTTACTTTAACTAAAGGACCTGGGCCCCACAACTTCTTAAGGCTTTGTACTTAGCTTTAGAAGTGGACAGGGCAATTGAATTCTAATTTTATTGGTCCAAGAGACTAAGGACTATCCTACGCATTGACATATTCCAAAAGTACTTTTTCTATCAACTCAATATCCAACAAAATTTAAATTAGAATATCCTATAGTTTCAAAGGAGGTGCTATACCTAGGATACCATATTCCTAAGTCTGGGTTTAATAAGAGATATGTAAGAATTCTCTCAATAGAAGTCAAGTGCGACTCTTTTAGAGTAGCCTAAAATTAAGAACAAAGATGAAAACTAAATTTAATATCAAGTCTGTTAGTAGTCAAGTAAAGAGGTGATCCAATTATTCCTATGTATTTCTTTTGATCAAGATTCTCCATTTCAATCTTTTTCTACCTTAACAGTAAAACTAAAGGGAGTAGTTATTAGCTTGGCTTTATCCATTTCATATTTCTTAAGGATATCCTTAATGTATTTTGATTGACTAAGGAAAGTTCCATCATCCTTCTGTCTTATTTTAAATCCAAGAAAGTAGGTCAGTTCTCCCATCATACTTATCTCAAAATGTTTACTCAATATTTAAAAAACTTATCATAAAAGCTTTTATCAGAGGTTCCAAAAAAATATCATCAACATAAATTAAGACAATCAGTAGTTTATCTCCTACCTTTTTCAGAAATAGGGTCTTCCCTTAACAAAGGTTTTTTTTTTGTAGGAATGTGCTTAGCCTTTCATACCATTCCCATGGTGCTTATTTTAGTCCATGTAATGCCTTTTAAATAAAAACACATGATTAAAAAATTAAGAATTTTTAAATCCGAGGGGTTATTCAACATACGCATCTTCTTTTATCACCCCACTTATAAAGGCACTTTTCACATCCATTTTGTATAGTTTGAATCCCTTAAAATAAGTAAAGACTAGTAGCATCCTAATGGCTTACAATCTAGCTACATGGGGACAGATCTGTTCAAATTTAATTCCTTTTATCTGGATATACCCATTAGCCACTCCATCAGAATCATTTATTTTTTTTAAAACACATTTAATTTCAACCACACTTTGGTCCTTAGGTCTTTCAACTTTCTCCCAAACATCATTCCATACAAATTATTTTAGCTATTCTTTTATGGAAAGGATCCATAATTCATCAAATAGGGCTTGATTTATGTTGGTTGGTTCAATCATGAAAATGAATAAAAATGAAGGTAGAGTGGTTTACTTATTTTGTAAGTCCATTCCTAATTCTAACACCTTCAGATGGGCCTCCTAAGATCAATTGTTTAGGATGACTTGAAGAAAATTTCCATTCTCTAGAAAATATGTTTTCAGATTCTACCTTTCCTCCAGATTTTCATATTCTAATCTTAGGATAACTTCCACAACCTTTTCTTCTTCTACCATAGACCCTCCAGAATTATTAGATTAATCAAATACAATATGAGTGGTCTCGTCTACTACCATTATTCTTTTATTGAAAACTCTATAGGATTTCATAACATTTGAGTAACCTAGGAACACTGAATCATCAGATTTGGGGTCAAAATTTTCTAATAGAGATTTTTTATTATTCAGAATAAACACTTTTCATCCAAAGACATGAAGGTGAGAGTGGTTGGGTGTCCTACACTTAAGAATTTCAAAGGGTGTCTTATTCATCTTGGATCTAATATTTACCCTATTCAAAACTTAATAAGTTATATTCACCTCTTCTACCTAAAAGTATTTAGGAAGTAAGTATTCACCTAACATGACTTTAGTAGCTTCTACTAGGGTTGTTTTATTTTTCTCAGTAACCCCATTTTGCTGAAGGGTTCTTGGAGTTGAAAATTTGTGATCTATCCCTTGCTCCATACAGTAAGATTTAAATTTCTTATTCTAAAAATTTCCAATGTGGTCACTATGAATGATTAAAATTCTACATTCTAGTTTTCTATTAATCTAAGTAGAAAAGGCCTAAACTCCTTGAATTATTCACTTTTATTATATAGGAATCTAACCCAAGCAAATCTTAAATAATCATCAACAATCACATACACAAAGATATTCCATGGTAGACTTGTAGTGTTGACATATGGAAAGAGATCAATTTGAAGAAATTCTAAAGGTTTACTAATATTAATGTCTTTGATTGAGTGGAATGAGAACTTGACTTATTTCCCTAATTGATGTGCATCACATAGGTGGTCCTTAGTGAACTCTAGTTTGGGAATCCCTCTTAGTAAGTCTTTTTGGGTGAGTTTCCTATGGTTTTCATGCTTGCATGACATAGTCTCCTATGGAATAACTAGGATCCATCATCAACAGTTTTAGGCAAAAAGAAGCAGTAGGTTCAATATAGTTTAAATCAAGCATGTAAATATTATTAGTTCTTTTTCCTTACAACATAATATTTCCATTTAAGTTAGTCATGATGCTAATAGACAAAAATTTAATGATAAATTCTTTATCATAATGCTGGCTTATGCTAAGTAGATTATATTTCAAGCCATCTATTATTAAAACATTTTCAATAATAAAATTTGTGGAGTTGCCAAATGTACCTGATCTTGCCACTCTCGTAGTGGTATTATCTCCAAGTGTCACCTTGCCTCCTGCCCTGACCTTTATTGAAATGAATTGATTTGCATCTCTAATCATGTGTCTTAGACATCCGTTATCCACGTAGCACATGCTCTCACGGGGCCTTCTATTATAGCATCCATACAAAATTATCAGATGTTAAATTTGGGAACCCAAACATTTTTGGGTCCCATCTTATGAAAATAAGAATGAAATGCATGCATGCTATGCTATGAATTTTGAAGTTTTGATCTCCACACCAAATGTGTTCTATACTAAATGGTTCAAGTGTGGGAGATATGACCTAGCATGCCACAAAAAAAATATCTAACATAAAGAAAATGATTTACTAATCTATTTGGGTTATGGTGCCACTTCTTAGGTTTTAATGATACATACTGATGTGATGGATTATAAAACTCTTCAAGTGTTGGTGGTTTTTTATTTTCCATAAAAATAGTTAATTCAACTTATAAAAACTTATTTGCACTTTTAATAATTGAATCTTCTACTTTTAATACATACTACCTATTATCTAATTCACATGCAAGAGTTTTGAAGCTCTTCTAAGCATTTTCTAATTCAACATGTGATATTTTCAAGGAATCATGCTCATTAGTTAATTCCGAATGCTTCTTGTTTAAATATCAATTTCATTTGGCAATGCTATATGATTACTATTTAGAGTGGAATGATCTTTTCTTATGCTTTCATGATCTTTATATAGAATTGAAATGTTAGATTTAAGGGTGGCATGTGATCTTTTAAGCTTCCTATATGCAGTATGAATTTTTTTAGAAACATCCAAAAATTGATCATAAATAAGCTCGTGTACCTCCTCTTTATCAGAATGATCAAGTTGATCATCTTCCATTATGCATAGGTTCGTTACCTCGTCTTCTACTTTAGTTTTAGATGAGTCTAATGTTAAATTTTCTCAGAAAGCATTTTGTGTCCTTTTCTTTTCCCTTCTTAAATTTTGGTTTTTCTTCACCCTTCTCTATGCTTGGGTGAGCTTTAATAGTTTGATAATCAGACTTTAAGTGCCCAAGCTTCATGCATTAAAACTATATAACATAAAAAAAAATTTAGAGCTTTTATCATTCTAACATTTATTACGTTGTCAATAACATTTTTACCTTTTCTTTAAAAAACTATTGAATTATCTAGTCATCAGGGCAATGTCATCTACATCTTGTCCTGAAGAGACAATGTCATAATCATTACTCTTTAAGGCTACCATTTTCTCTTTTCTCCTATCACCTGTATCAAGCTATCTTTGACTCACTTTTTTCTTATAGTGAGTGACCGAAATAAGTTATCTATGGAATAAACATTTAGATCATTAGATTCCATAATTGTCTTTGTTTTTGCAACATATAAAGAAGGTAAACAATGATTTTTTTTTTTATAATTTTTTATAATTTATAAGCTCTCTTCGTAAGGAATGCAAAGAAGAAATAATCTATGCAAACATAGTATACATTTCAGAAATAGATTCTCTAGGTTTCATGTGGAAAAAATCATAATCATTAAGAAGAATGTTTAGCCTATATTATTTTACTTCCTTTGTTTCTTTATATATAATATACAGTTTGTTCCAATTCTCTTTACAAGTTTAACAAGTACAAATATTCATATAATCCTCAAATTTTATGGCATACAAAAAATAGTTCAAATATTTGGCATTCAGCTAGGTTAAATCTCTATTATTAGTAGTCCATTTAGAAAAATGTATTTTAGTTTTAATGCCATTTACTAAACATGAAGGTGCAGAGTAACCATCCCGAGCTAGCATGTATATGTGATAATCAATTGATTGTGAAAGGTGGTCATGCATGTTTTTCAAAAAATGAAAGTAATATTATCAAAAAGAGGTGGACTAATGATTGAGTATCCTTCCATAGTATTACAATTACCTAAGTTTGTCATAGATCTTTTTTAAAAATTTTCAAAAACTTATATTATGAATCTTATTCTGATACCATTTGAAAGTTCATGAGGGTTGTTAAACTTTTATGAACTAGCCCGAGGCTAACCAAAAAGGGGAAAGGGTGAATTGGTTATTAAAAATTTTATAATGACAAAAGGAAATATTTTTTGATATCTTTTCAAATATTTTAAAATTAATATATTTTACAAAAGTAATAATAATTAAAAAAAAAACAAAAATCAAAGATTTTGACTATAAAATAAATCTCAGAATAATGCCAAAATTAAATGAAAAAAGTAACTAGAAAAACCACACCATAGTTATATTGGTTAGATCAACTTGACCTACGTTCACTCCCCGAAAACCTCCTTTCAAGGGATTGCACTAAAAGTAGTATCTCTCCTTTTTGCCCCCAGAGCAAAGTCGAGAAGTCCTTACAAAAAATTTTCATCGACCTGGTGAGATAGAGTGTATTGAATTATTTTACTCCCTCCTGGAGTAGATAGAGAACCTGTAAATCTTCTTACCACCTCTTGGAGTAGGCAAAGAACCTTGGAATCTTTTTTCTCCCATCTCGAGTAGGTAAAGAACCTTTGATCCAATGTTGGTGAAAATCTCCCTAGAGAGAGCAAGGAACTAAGGAATAAGCTTGACGATTACACTGAGCAACATTTATGAAACCCTTACAACTCCCCATCACAAGGATCTCTCTTTCTCTCAAATCTCTCATCTCTTTCTTTTCTAACCTCTCTCTCTCAGGTCAACCCAATAACAAAAGTTTTGCATAAGAGTATTAGAAATCCTTAAATAGTGGAATTTAAAAAAACCAAAAATTTTAATAGATTTGAAGGTTTGAGCAGGTTGTTAGACCTAATAGAATTATCCTCAGGTATGCAGTTGTTTAAAAAATATATTTTCACAAAATAGTTTTTAGCCGCAGAAATATAAAGTGCAAAAAAATAAAAAAACATAGAAGAATACCAAATATTTTAGGGGTTCGTTCAACTAGACCTGCATCCACACTGGAGACTCCTTTTCTAGGTATTGCACTAAACAAAAGTGACTCTCCTTTTGTAATGGGAAAATGGAGAGGTCCTTACAAAAGCTCCCTTCAACCAATCTAGTGCGTGAGAGTACCAACACTCTTTCTCACCCTCCTGGTGATGGTTGAGTATAAAAGTCCTTTCTAACCCTCCTTGTGGGGGTAGAGTATCGATGTACTTTCTTACTCGCCTGGTGATGATAGAGTACCAATACCCTTTTTTGCCCTACTGGTGATGATAGAGTACCAACGTCCTTTCTCACCCTTCCTCATAAGAGTATTAGAAATCTTTAAATAGTGGACTTTAAAAAACCCTAAATTTAAATAGATTTGAAGGTTTGAGCAGGTTGTTAGACCTAATAGAATTATCCTAAGGCGAGATGGCAGGGGGGTGGGGGGTTGAATTGGTTATTTAAAAAATCTCTCAGATTAAAACCAAAACAATTTTAAGAATTTTTATTCAATGATCCTAAAGTATGCGGTTGTTTAAAGAAATAAATTTTTACAAAATATTTTTCATCCACAGAAATATAAAGTGCAAAAAATAAAAATTCAATAAAAAATAAAAAATAGAAGAACACCAAATTTTATTGTAGTTCGATCCAACAACACCTACGTCCACTCCTTGGAGACTCCTCTAGATATCGCACTATCACAAGTGACTCTCCTTTTGTGATGGCAAAATGGAGAAGCCCTTATGAAACCTCTCTTTCACCAATCTGGTGTTCCAGAGTACCGACATTCTTTCTCACCCTCTTGGTGATGGTATATTATCAAAGTCCTTTATCACCCTCCTTATGATGGAAGGGTATAAATGTCCTTTCTCACCCTCCTAGTGATTAAAGAGTTCTAATGTCCTTTTTTCCCTCCTTGTGATGATAGAGTACCATTGTCCATTATCACCCTTCTAGTGATGGAAGAGTGCTAACATCCTTTTTCACCCATTTTATGATGGTAGAGTACCGTGATCTTTTATAAAAGTCTTCTCTCAAGAGCCTTCAAGGAATTAGGGAAAAAGTTTAAAGAATAAACAAGAGATCCTTACCATATCAAGCGCTCTCCATAATTTTCTCTTACAATATCTCTCACTCTTCACTTCCAAACACACACGCAAGCACTCTCCATATCTCCACCTAAGAAAAATTCACATCAATATCTATTAGGGTAAATTTTTAGGACCCTTATAAATGAAAAATAAGAAAACCTCTATAAAAAATGAAAATTACAATTGGAATTTACTTAGATTGTACAATATGATCAAGGATTATATGTACCAATAATTCAAAAATCCATGCACGATCTTGTATGAACCTGATTTCATACTTTCTTAGTCTTATGTATGAACTGACATTGTATTATAACAACAATTCAAAACTAAATTTATTGATCTCGTACAGCCTTGTCTGAACCTTATTTTGTACTTTCTTATTCATCTATATGAACTAACACCTTACAATATAAATAATTAAAACATATCATGCTTCGTTTGGTACAAATTATGCTGACCCAATTTCTTACTCTATGAGTCATCTATATGAACCAACTTC